>NC_066584.1:146138706-146444331 GCF_024323335.1 Lathyrus oleraceus
ACTCTTCATTGACTTCGTGGCTAAGAAGAAGGGATATGTAACTTATGGTGACAACAACCGTGGAGAAATACTTGGTAAAGGTAGTGTAGGTAACCCTTCTTCCACTACTATTTCTGATGTATTGCTTGTCGAAGGTCTTAAACACAATCTACTTAGCATCAGTCAATTATGTGACAAAGGATACAATGTATCGTTTTCAAAAGATTGTTGCAAAATTGTACATAATGATGATAAGAAGAGTATGTTTAATGGCCTGCATGTGAACAATGTCTATATGCTTGACTTAAATGAAGTATCGTTAACAAGTGACAAATGCCTTGTAACAATGAGTGAAGATTCATGGTTATGGCATAGGCGTTTAGCACATGTTAATTTCGATTTACTAAATCCAAAAATATTGTTTCAACAACGAGACCTCTCGAGCTTCTTCATATGGATTTATTTGGGCCATCTAGGATTAAAAGTCTAGGAGAAAACTATTACGGTTTCGTAATAGTGGACGACTTTTCTCGATTTTGTTGGACTATTTTTTTAGTAAGCAAGAGCGATACGTTCGCCGCCTTTGAAAGATTTGCTAAGTTTTCCCAAAATAAATTAAATACAAACATTGTTGCAATTAGAAGCGACCATGGGGGTGAGTTCGAAAATCACTTATTTGAAGAATATTGCGGTAACCATGGTATTGATCATAACTTCTCCGCTCCACGTACTCCTCAACAAAATGGGGTTGTGGAGCGTAAAAATCGAATTTTGGAAGAATTGGGAAGAACAATGATCAACGAAAGTGGCTTACCGAAATATTTTTGGGCCGACGCCATTAGTACGGCTTGTTATGTTCTGAATAGGGTGCTCATTCGCCCCATTTTGAATAAAACACCGTATGAGCTTTTAAAAGGGCGAAAGCCAAATGTTTCTCACCTACATGTTTTTGGTTGCAAATGTTTTGTATTGAATAATGGAAAGGAAAACTTGGGAAAATTCGATTCCAAGGCCGACGAAGGTATCTTCCTCGGATACTCTCAATCGGGCAAAGCATATAGAATTTACAACAAACGATTACTTGTTGTAGAAGAGTCTATACATGTTACTTTTGATGAATCCAATCCGAGAAACGTTGGAAAGGGTAGTGTTTTTCATGGTGCAGGTACATCTACCGAAGACATACTCAAAGGTGGCGAGCCGGGAATTGATCAACCCGACAAAGTCAAAATTGAGGAGGATAAAGATGTACACCACGATGAAACCGAGATAGCTCATCCGCCTTCAAACGATGATCTCCCTCAAGCTTGGAAGTCTCCCAAAGAACATCCAATCGACAACATTCTCGGAGATATCTCAAAGGGTGTTACGACTCGATCTAAGCTAAGTAATTTCTGTTATCACTTCGCTTTCGTTTCGCAAATGGAACCTAAAAACCCTAAAGAAGCCCTACTCGATGAACACTGGTTTTTGTCAATTCAGGAGGAACTTAATTAGTTCACTAGAAATGAGGTTTGGGACCTTGTCCCTCCTCCGCGAGATCATCGAGTAATCGGCACCCGATGGGTGTTTAGGAACAAGCTGGACGAAAACGGTAATAACCCGTAATAAGGCGCGTTTAGTCGCGCAAGGGTATAACCAAGAGGAAGGCATCGAATATGAGGAAACTTATGCGCCGGTTGCCCGACTCGAGGCTATACGCCTTCTCCTTGCCTTCGCTTGTGCGAAAGACTTCAAACTATTCCAAATGGATGTTAAAAGTGCATTCCTTAACGGTCACATAAATGAAGAGGTTTACGTCGCACAACCTCCGGGTTTCGAATCCCATGAGTATCCTGATCATGTTTATAAACTAAAAAGGGCTTTGTATGGCCTCAAACAAGCTCCTAGAGCTTGGTATGAGCGACTAAGCAAATTCTTACTCGATCAAGGTTACTCAAGAGGAAAGGTTGACACAACCCTCTTCATTAAACGTCAAGGAAAGCATTTGATACTAGTGCAAATTTATGTAGATGATATTATATTTGGGTCTACTAACATGAATCTGGTGAGAGAATTTTCAGATCTTATGCAGGGCGAATTCGAGATGAGTATGATGGGGGAGCTCACATACTTTCTCGGTTTGCAAATTAAACAGCTCAAAGAAGGAACTTTCGTGAGCCAGACAAAGTACTGTTTGGACCTTATCAAGAGATTTGACATGGCAAAAGCTAAGGCCATAGACACCCCCATGCCAACTTGTACAAACTTGAACAAAGATGAAGACGGTAAGGAAGTAGATGTAAAACGGTATAGAGGTATGATTGGATCACTTCTCTATCTTACTGCCTCTCGTCCCGATATTATGTTTAGCATATGCATGTGCGCAAGATATCAATCATGTCCCAAGGAATCCCATCTAAAAGCTGTTAAACGAATACTTCGATACCTATCTGGTACTCCGAAGTATGGACTATGGTATTCCAAAGGCAATGATTGTTCATTGGTAGGGTTCTTCGATTCCGATTTTGCTGGGTGCAAATCGGATAGGAAAAGCACCAGTGGCCCTTGTCACTTATTTTCAAACTCTTTGGTCAGTTGGCATAGCAAGAAACAGGTTTTAGTTGCTTTGTCAACCGCCGAAGCGGAATACGTTGTCGCCGGTAGTTGTTGTGCTCAAATCCTATGGATTAAGCAACAACTATTGGATTTTAACCTCAAACTTGAACGTATTCCCATTTTTTGTGACAATACAAGTGCCATTAATCGTACCAAGAATCCTGTGTTGCATTCTCGCACCAAACATATCGAAATTCGACACCACTTTCTTCGGGATCATGTAGAGAAAGGTGATATTGTTTTTGAACATGTTAATACTGAAAATCAACTAGCGGACATCTTCACAAAGCCGCTAGCCACTGAACCTTTCTTTCATATCTGCCGAGAACTTGATATTCTCGATATTTCGGAACGGGCATTATAATCTGCTGATTTTACCTTATTCCATTTAAGACTATAATCTTGTACTTCTAACAAGTTGATGTTGCTGCAAGCACAAGTTTACTGTTCACCGAGCTACTCCGGCATCGAGGTGATATTGTTCCCTTCTCTCTCTCTCTCTCTCTGCAAAGTTTCATGGTTAAATGGCTATACTACATAATGATATTGTATATATATGCATGATGTATCTCTTTGGATGTTTATTGTTGTATGGCATTTTAATTATGCATCAAACTTGTCAACGTATGTGCAGCATAGTGAAAAACTGAAATTTTGTCTGTATGAGTCGACCGTAACAGGGCTATGGTCGACGCACACTTAACATTTTTTTGATTTTTTTTCAAAAATCAAACAGTATGCGTCGATGCATACAGAGGTATGGTCGACGCATCGCTCAAAAATTCTGTTTTTCTGCAGAAAAATTTAAACTTTCTCATGCATCTACATTCAAAAACCATCATTAAGTGTACATTTACATTCCATTACCTTTCAAACTACCCACTACCTTGTAACCTGCATCTACCTAGTGTCTATTGTCCCTTGATCTTTCATCTTCCCAAAACCCTAACTTCTCCTCTACAAATAGGGAAAAACATCTCTCTAGCAAAATCACTCTCAAAAACCCTCACAAACCTTCACTCTCTACCCACACACACTAAGCTTCAAATCTGTTCAAATGGCTTCCACATCTCGCAGACCCACCGGCAAGAGATCCCGGGAATCATCCGCCGCATCTCTACCCATCTCCGCTGTATCGCTTGTACCACAGGCTCGCGTCGAATCCTTCAACAAAGATATTGGCAAACGAGGAGTCGTGCGACAACATGCTTTCTACAACCTCACCGCAGAACGTATGCACCTCACAGAAATCATGTGTCTGCTACAGCATCAAGGCATTGTCAGATTCTTGGAATGCAATGCTAAATACAGCGAAGACTTAGTCCGAGTGTTCTATGCCGGCCTTCATGATAAATTTCGCGGACACAAGTTTTACTCCAGGATCGGCACGATAAAGGTATCGTTTAAGTCAAACGTTTGGAACAAATATTTTGATATGTCATTGGATGATGCTGAAAATCCTCTAGCTGAGGTAACCGACTCTCACCAAATAGAAGGTTACGAGCTTAGGAGTGCGTTGAACGATATGCTGAAACGATAATATCTTGATCATATTGTTAACAGTGACTCGTTCCCACGAACTATCACTGCCGGCAAGCTGAAAACAGGAGAACGGATTCTTCAGTGGATTGTCTCACGCATCCTGCGACCAAAGAAGGGTGGTCTTTCCAGAGTTGAACAGGCGGAGGTTCATCTCATGTACATTCTGAAGAATAAGCAGAAAATCAACTGGCCCTACTACATTGCTAGTAGGATGTTCAGCCTACGTGATTCCGGGCGAGGAACGACTCTTGCTTATGGATCTTTCATTAAAGAGGTCCTTACTGCAGCCGACATTAATCATCCGTCCTTTCCGTACACTTCCATCTCATCTGACAAAGAGTTCAGCCCAAAAACTTTGTCTATGATGGGATATTTTTGGTGTGATGAGCGGAGAATGTACAAGTTTGTTCGAAGAGGAAATGTTCCCGCGTCTGTTGCAGCAGATGATGACAGTGATGAAAGTGAAGAAGAAGAAGATGAAGAGGAAAATGAAGAAGAGGAAGCAGGACAAGCCTTTGATCACCATGATGGAGATAACAGTCCTCCACGAGTTGACACTCACGACTACTCAGACTCCGCTTGGGTTCAGCAGTCACATTCAACTGAAGAAGATGTCCCCATCTGGGGTGGCTAGGGTGAATGGAAACATACGGGTTGGTCAACTCAACGTCAATTCTACGAGCCGTATCACCAGGATGATGAAGAATCTCCTCCGTCTCCTCCATAGCACGCAAACTCTTCAGAATTGTTGGACATGATGCGAAATATGCAGCTGGCACAACAATCCTTCATGCAAACTCAGGATGAGCGCTACGCTCATATTAGCAGCCAAATTCAAGCGCAAAATGAAAGGCTTGATAACCTTTCTACAAGCATGAATGAACGGTATACTGCATTTACCGAAGTGTTTGAACGCCACGAACGATCGGTCGACGGGAGTCTCAAGTATCTTGGCGGTATTGCTGAACAAATATCATCTCTAGCTGACCCCTACACAAACCCGAATATCTGTTACCATCCAGGACACCGTCATTAGGACTTAGACCTGCATATGCATCTGAATTTGTTTGTTGTTTGAATGTATTAAATTCTCTGTAATGCTTGTTTGTGCAAATATTAATTTTAATGTTTTTCTTCTTTTAATTAATGATTATCGTTCAGTAATGATATTTGGTGTGATATTGTTATCTGATAGTATTATTTCCTGTTGTATTTTATGTTATGTTGAATAATCCTTCCTTATCTCTTTTTGATGTTGTCAAAGGGGGAGAAGAGTATAAGCAAGCAGCCAAAATGTTCACCAATTAAGCAGCCAAAATGTTCACCAATTAACAGTCGGTTTTGCAGGTTTTGCAGATAGATAGCCTTAGATTACAAAAGAAAGGGGGAGTGTGCATAATGGGTAAGTACTGCATGTTGTTTGTCTCCTTGGCTCTGCACAGGTTGTCATCATCAAAAAGGGGGAGTATGTAAGGGCAAATTGTCAGACAACATACAATCACAAGTTTCGATGATGACAAATGACCATCACAGATGAATCGGCATTGTCGATTCCACGTCTACAAACAAATGCAACATATCACCTATCATATCCTTCTCTATGATTACCTAAAACTGCTATATTTCATAAAACATGTGTGGATAAAATGTGATCATGACGAAATGCATGAAAATCACAAAAATACGAATTTTTGCAGGTTTGCAGGCTTTGAGTCGACCGCAAGGGTCAGCACATGAGCCACGGGTCAGCGCATGGTTGCTTGAGTCGACCACAGGTCGGCGCATGGCATAGTGTAGTTGGCCACGGGTCAGCTCATGGAATACTTGAGTCGACCATAGGGGTCGACGCAATTCCCTCGGGTCAGCGCACGCCGACCTATGGTCGACCGCTCGTGCGTAAACTCAGTTTTCTGAGTATTTTCCACTGTTTGAAAAGCTGTTATTTTTGGTTGGTTAGCTAGTTACTATAAATAGAAGTTAAATCACTTTTATCAACTAACATTTGTCAAATTGATTTCAAGTGTTCAAGGAAATAAGAAAGAGTGAAATAGGTGTCCAAGATTCATTATCTTCATCTTCAACATCTCACAACACATCAACTACACACAACCACTTTTGATGTGTTTCGTGATCGGTTAAAGGTGATAAGGTTCGAAGCTGAGATTGGAGAATCCGGTTCGGGTTGAAGCTTGTGGCAGGTTCTTTCTTGAATAAAACCGTTAGGGTTTTGTCCTCCAAGACTGGTTTGTGTTTGGGGGTTTTTGGACGAATTGCTTCATCAAGTTTCAGCTGAGCGAAGGTGATTGAGAAGAGGAAGTCTTCATCAGTCTAGTAGCGGATTCAGTGAAATTGAAGGGAAGAATTCGGGTTCGATTCGTTGTAGTTGAGATCAGCCAGGCCAAGGGTTTGAAGAACGGAAGGTTATTCAACAAAGGGGCTGGAATCGGAGGTCTAGCAACAACAATCGAAGGTCTTGATTCATCTTGAATCAAGGAACAAGGATAGGAAGCAGCATTCAACACCTTGAGAGTTCTGTTGTTTACTTGCTTTGCAATCCTTGTATAAACGGTTAAATTCAACAGGTGATATCTATTAAATCATCTCAATTCTATTTTTAGAATTGAGGGCAGACGTACCCCGAAGCGAGGACGGCGGGGGAACTGCCTCATCAAATCTCTGTCTTCTTTAATTTTCTGCATAATTATTTTTCAGCTTAAAAATTAAGTGATTTTAGTTTAAGCACTTTTACCAAACAATGATATTAATTGAGTAAGAGATTAAAACTCTGTTTTTGAATCCAAAGTACAATAGTATATTGTACTAGATCAATTTGAATTACTTACTCAACTCAAATATCACTTGGAGTGTTTATGCACACCAAGTGTTTGATAATTTGCCTAAACCAAAGTTGTCTTAAGTTTGTATCTAGTTTGATTTGGTATTTGGATCATTGGAACTAGGAATCGTAGTAAGTGAAACATATCATTGATTGTGCAAATAGTGTAGTGATTCGTATTTCACTTTATCTCTAATCAATTAGCTTAACGCATATCCGGTTTTCCAATAACGGTTCGTTTTAGACTATATTTTTCCTCGGTCGCTTCCGCACTTAAAACAAATTTTCAAAACCAATTTTAAATTGGTAGCGCCGACTCAAATTTTAATTGGGATCTATTCAACCCCCCCTTCTAGATCCGTGCCATAGTCTAACAGTATTCCCATGAGCGGGCAAGGGATTAGCTTTCACATTAGGCGTGCGGTCTTCAAAAGACATTATGCCACTCTTCATAAGCTTTTGCACCTCATATTTTAGCGGGTAACAGTTCTCAATATCGTGCCCAGGTGCACCCTTGTGAAAAGCACAGTGAAGTTCAGGTTTATACCACCATGGAAGTGGTTCTGGTATCTACGGTGGATTCCTCGGTTGAATCAAATTCTTGAGGACTAAAGATGGGTACAGCTCGGCATACGACATAGGAATCGGGTCAAAAGAGACCTTCTTCCTCTCGATGTTCTGTTGCTGGTGATGATTGTTACTGGAATTGTTATTATTGTAGGTGTTTGTTCTTTGTTGCGGTTGTTGTTGTTGACGTTGATTTTGATACTGATGTTGTTATTGTTGTTGAATTGGTATTGTTGACTGATTTGAAAACACTGGAATAATATAAGATACTTGATGATGATGATGTTGACGGGGTGGTAAATTTCTTCTGGTTTGAGGCCTCCTCTGCCTCCCACTGTTTACTGCATTTGTTTCATTTTCCTTCCTCTTGCTAAAATTTCTCCCATACTTCTTGCTAGTTGACGCCTCATCTTTCGACAATCGTCCTTCACGGACCCCTTCTTCAAGTCTCATCCCCATGTTTACCATTTCGGTAAAATCACTGGGGGAATTGGCGATCATACATTCATAATAAAATGAACTCAGGGTTTTGAGAAATATTTTTGTCATCTCCTTATCCTCTAAAGGAGGAGTAATCTGGGCAACCAACTCCCTCCAACGCTGGGCGTACTCTTTAAATGTCTCCTTGTCTTTCTGAAACATGGACCTTAGTTGGTCCCTATCTGGTGCCATATCCACGTTGTATTTGTACTGTTTCACGAAAGCCTCTCCAAGATCATTGAAAGTGCGGATGCTTGCACTATCTAGCCCCATATACCGCCGTAGTGCAACACCTGTCAGGCTATCTTGGAAATAGTGAATCAGTAGTTGATCATTATCTGTCTAGGTTGACATCTTGCGGACATACATCACAAGATGACTAAGTGGACACGAGTTTCCCTTATACTTCTCAAAGTCAGGTACTTTGAATTTGACTGGGATTTTCACATTGGACACTAAGCACAGTTCAGCAACACTCTTCCCAAACAGATCTTTGCCTCTCAGCGTTTTTAGTTCCTTGCGCAATTTAAGGAATTGGCCCTTCATCTCATCCATCTTCTCATAGACGTCCGGGCCCTCAGATGGCTCGGAATGATAGATGGTGTCTTCTACACGCGGCAAAGTGTGCACAACGGGAGGTGACACAGACATGACCGGGCTAGATGCCGGTATGGAAGCAAAAGTGGGAGCGAAACCCTCTGGCACAAAATTCGGAGGCATTCCCCAAGGGAATCCATCAGGTAGATTCGGAGCGAAGTGAGCGGTGGCAGCAGGCACTATAGAGGTAACCACTTTAGAAATGACAGTCTTCGCAGGAGAAGTTGCAGTAGTTGGAGAAGCCTGGCTCTGGGCAGCAAGAACTGACTCCATCATGGCAGTCAGCCGAGCAATCTCCTCTTTCAAGTCTCGGTTCTCTTGCTCAAGGTGTTCCATGATCTTCGAATGATTGGCTCGAGTGTTGTACTGGTGAGTTAGCTTGGCTAAAACACAGAAGAACATTGATCAGACACCTAGAAAAAACCTGCTTTTGCAGATGATGCATGAAATGAAATGCTTGATTATTTTTATTTTCCAAGGAACTTACTATATCATTTGCAAATATAAAAATTGAAATGGCAATTGCAATAATTTTGATATGACCAAAAATCTCTTTTTATTTATATAAATTGGAAGGATTACACTAAGTACAATTTCAGAAACCAAAATAAAAGATACAAGAGAAAAGGAGACTAGTCATCCTAAGGATCCCTAAAAACAGTGTCAGAAGATCTGGCTAAAGGTGTATACTTCCTTCGAATGCGACGAATCTCGGTCTCAAAAGAAGCCTTCATCTGAGTCTTCTCGAGGACAAGCTGGTCAACAATCTTCTTCCAAGAAACGGAAGGCTGAGGCATTCTAGAAGATGAAACCTCTGGCTCTCTCTGTCTCTTCGTCACTCGGTCTTCAAGTAGCTCAATCAGTGCATTTTTATCCTTAGACTCTGATAGCAACTCTTCATGCTTCTTGCTCAAAGCATGGAAACGCTCTTCCCACATATCCTTCTCTTGCTTCATCTTGATGAGCGTGTCTTCCAACTCCTCTACATCTTGGTTAGGGAGAGTTAATGGCCCAGCCACAACCATAGACATAGGTCTTTCACAAGGATAAGGCATCTTCAACTCCATAGCTCTCTTCTTCACCCAAAGAGTGTAAGCTTCCAAAGCTACACAATTGCACGGACCAAGCTCGGATCTTCCTTTCCTATGCACATTATGCCAAGCATGCACAATCTTCTGCTTCAAATGTTAGGGATCTTTACCCTCTTGATAGAAAAGACCTTCTAACAACATGTTATTAGGTTTGTCTCTCAAGGGGAACCCAAGTTGATGACCAGTCAAAGCAGGATTATAGTTAATTCCTCCTTGTGTACCAATGAGAGGCACATTAGTGAATTCACCACAACTATCAATAATCTTCAAACTACTTAAAGATGGGTCATACCAAACTATATCATCATTAGTAAGAGACATAAGTCTTTGAGACCACCTTAGACATTGTTTGTTCTCCATAAAAGCAGACGTCTGAGGCAAGTGTGAGATAAACCACTTGTACAGAAGAGGAGTACAACAGACGATAGTTCCACCACCTTTAGAATTTCTTAGATGCAAAGAGAAATACATATCACCCAACAAAGTAGGCATAGGATTCCCAATTAAAAAAAGTCTAATGGCGTTAACATTAACAAAACCGTCAATGTTAGGGAACAAAGCTAATCCATAAATGAGCAACACAAAGATAGCTTCAAAAGCATCCATACTACCAGCTTGAGCAAAAGTAGTAGTTTCCTTGATGAGGAAAACAGATGGCAATCCAAATAACCCTTCTTTCTTCACCCAATGAGCCTATATCTCAGACTTCTTCAAGTGAAGAGCTTCAGCAATAATACTAGATCGGGGAATCTTCTCCAATCCACTAAAAGGCACTCTACTAGAAACAGGTATCCCCAAAAGATGAGAATACTCCTCCAAGGTAGGCACAAGTTGAAAATATGGGAAAGTTAAACAATGGTAGAGAGGATCATATAACTGCACCAACACACTCAACATTCCTTCAACCACATCAGCAGACAAAATGGACAGAAGCTTTCCATGACGTTGTTTGAAGTCCAAGGGATCTACTACAAAAGATGCTAGCTTCCTTAACTCTTTCATGTTGGGACATATGAAACTGTACTTCTTAGTGTTCCTTCGTCCATAATCCATGGTCTGAAAATATTTGCAAATGATACCTTAGTTCCTCGAAATTTTGTGTGATGGATGTTATAATGCGCATGGAATGCATGAATGCAACAATCACAAGTAAGAGATCACACACAAGGCAAAAAAAGGTCAAGGGATGAATCAAGTCATTGTCACGATCAATCATCCATTTTGGTGGATTATGGTTTACACCTTATCAACACCCAAGTTCCATTGATATTGACAAGACTTGATTGGATCAACCAAGAATCAAGGGTTTGTTGTGAGTCACGAGCATGGAGTCTGGGTAAAAACCATCCCAAAAGAGTGAACTAAGGATAAAACCTGTAGATCATGTTCTAAAAAGTTCCTAGAGTCTTAATTCCATCTATCGGATATTACAGATTAAGATGACTGACTCGTCGACCCATAATAGTCTCAAGAGAAACTCGTCTGAGTGTAGTATCACGTAACAACTGTTATCAAGTCTACACTTGAACAGTTTCTACACTACGTCCTAAATAGGCCAAGATGGGTTAGGTGTTCTAAGGTCCTCACCTTCTCAGACCCAATTAGAAATAGTCATGCCTAACCACAAATACTTGTGTGACATTTCCAAATCCAAAGGAGTCTCCACTGAGCAGATGGATCTCAAGCCAACTTGTTAAGGACTACTCCACACAAATCGAACATGACTATACCATCCTCCTATCTTAATTGCAATCAAGTTCGGGTTAGAACTTATCTCACCACTCAGAGATCACCAAGCACAACAAGCAGATTATATCACACATACATATATACAAACATCACATATATACAAATATATTCACACAAAAAGTAGGTTAAACCCACTGAAGACTACTCCCCAGCAGAGTCGCCACTTAATTTCTGTAGTGGGAAATTCATGATCATTAAGCTATTGACAAGTTAAAGATCAATTAACAAGAGTCGCCACCACGATTTTATTATTTTCAAGGGAAAAGGGAAAAAATGAGAACAAAACCCAATTAGTAAGAAGTTTTCAAATAAAAACTAATAAAAAATCAGAGATCACAGGTAAGGGGGTTGGTTACACAGAGGGAAGGTGTTAGCACCTTAAGTGTCCTAGGTACTCCTAGGGAGCCATTTTTGTGTGCATATGTATTTTGTACAAAGTGATGTTTACAAACAAATAGAATGGGGGGGGGGGGGGGGGGGGGGGGGGGGGGTGAGAAAAGAATTGATTAATTATATTTTTGTGTTTGACAAGACCTTCGGTCTTGTTCCTATGTACCAACATATAAATGAGGGATCAAAACCTCGTAGTTCGTGCTATAAATTTCAAAGTGAGTATGTTGGTTTTTTAATAAAAATTAATTTTAAAGGCACAAAGGCCTAAAATGGTTTGAATGAGTTAGTTCTTTTTTTGTTTTTTTGAAAGTTTAAGTCAAGTATAGTTAAGTTTATTTACAAGTTTGATTTAAGAAAATAAGTTTGAAAATGCAATGGCATAAGGCCAAAGTTTCTACCTTTTTGTAAAAGTGGTCAAAGTTTAGAACAAAATAGTTCACACAAAGAAGGTTTTGAAAATAGAGGGAGAGATTTTGAAATTAAAGAAATGGGGAGAAGATGAAGAGACTACCCTAGATACAAGAAATTTAAAAGTTTAAAGTTGAAAAGATCTGACCAAATGGGAGCAATCCAATAGACAAGTATGTCAATAGAAACCCAGAATTCCCTTGGACTTTTTAGAATCAAGCAACACACAAATGCACAATTATATCAATCTTGAAGAGCAAAGGCATCAAATAAATATGGCCTCATCCAAGCTTATCCACTTCAATGATCTTATTTAGAATAGCCTATGTAGCAGATGAATTCCACAAGTCACGGGTTCAACATAACAGCTTAACAAGGATCAATGTTGCAGATGAATCTGGAGAGATCTTGAATGATGTATCAGATGAATTCAAAATTGCAAGTTCTTGGTCTTTCCACAAATTGGCATTGGCCAAGTCCATTAGCAAAGGAATGTTTCCTAAATTCTAAGTCCAATTGGGGAGATCAAAACAACAGTCCATTCAAATTGTCTTTTAGGGTTTTTGTTATTATTATGTGCATTAATGGTCAAAGACCACTCAAACAAACAAAGCAAAAAAGTATATCACACAATATGGTCCAAGTGGACAAAGTGAAAATTGTATAAACATACACAATTAGAATGATATGTACAATGACAAATGATAATAAAACAATAAAAGTAAATTGCATTCAAAGTAAAAGCTTGAAAGTAAAAGTTAATGGTTAGTAAGTTAATATTTAGTTTTGTTTTGCTTTTGATTTCAAGACATTATTTGGAGAACACTCAACCCACTTACCATAAGCATGGATCTTTAAACCAAAATAACTTCTAAAGGAAGGAAAGAAGGCCAAGTTTCCACACAATACCATGGAAGAGGGGAGACTTACAATCTCACTAACTAGAATGCTTATGCCTTTTGTGTCACAAATTTAGCGCTATGTTAAGCAATCGTAATTGGACTTATGTAGAAGTCACAACTATTTGAGGTCGGGCAATAGACTATTGGTGTTAATGCATGTTGGAGACATAGCATTGAGAACTATGCTCATTAAACATACCACACACAAAAAATATGCAAAGGTGCGGCCTAATCTCATCCATACTCATGTTAATCTTTCAATCAACTAGCATTAGGATTTTTGAGATGTCATTGGCCAATTGAAAATAGATGGATGAAAAAGAGGAATTAGATGAAGACGGAAAGGGATGAATGAGATCACAAATTGGTCAAAGGAGGACTTTTACCAAATTAATATTATTCATTCATTTTGGGAGATGGAATGTACATTCCATCAATCCTCTAAATCCAATAATATTAACTTGACAAAGTCAAATCAACTTTTACCAAGGCCCAACAACAAATGAGAAACTCAACTAAGTCAATCCAAATGGTCAACACAATTAAAATGGCATTTATTCAATTAAAAATATTAAAATAATGTATTAAATTCAAATATATTTTGTCCAAATCCTAAAATCACATCAAAACACCAAATAAATGGCCATGTGATTTATCATAGGTCAAATAAGGTCAAAGGACCTTGGATAAAAAAATTCATAATTTTTGGACACTTAAAAATATTTTTAAACAACTAAAAACAAATGAAAAATCAATTAATTCATGAAAAATATTAATAATGATCTAAAAAATAATTTTATTTCAGAATATGAAAGAGAAAAATATTTGAAATTTTTTGGCGAAAGTCCCATATTTTTTGGATCAATATTGAATTTAATATGAATTATTGAAGAAAATGAAATAAAAAGGAAAATTAGAAATTGCAAAAATACGTGGACCGTCAGATCTCCCTCATTAATTGAGGTGGCAGATCTGATGATCCACAGTGTGCGTTCCACCAACACCTTAGTCAACTGTGTGGCAAACTTGTTAATCACAATGCACGATCAAGATTAGAACGCAGGAGTTGGATCACACGGTCTAGACCTGAAACACCTCATCACCGGAGCCAGAGCTCTGGTTGTCTTCTCCGGCGAGCCTCGCCGGACTGGTCATCATCAACCATCACCAAAATTTCAAACAGTGACATGATTTTAAAGAGAAAACATCACTGAGCACGAATATCACCTTCATTTCATCCAATTCCAACTATATTGAGAGATATGTGGAATTGAAAAATGAGGTTCATGATCTGAGTTGCTTCGATTCATCATCAAAACAACTCAAACACCTTGCCTACATTGGTAGGACTTCAGCCAACACAATAATCAAGAGAATTGAGCAAGAAACAAGGAGAATCGAAGAGATCAAATTTTCTGCAAAATACCTTCAATGGAGGTCTGAGCTTGCTAGATCTTGATCTGAATCGTGCTTTGCTTCACTCCAATTGCTTGCAGAAGTGGAACGGAATGGCTTAGAATCAATGGACTCCTTGAGAATTGAATTCCAAAACAGTGGAGATTCAAGCTCAAATTCAACAGAATTTTTCAGGTTTATCCTCTCAATGTGAAGGGTTTTCTATGGGGAATCAAAGCTTGCATAGTGTGTGTGCTGATTATGAGCAATTGAGCTTCAATTTATAGAGGATTCCAATGATAATTGCACACCCCATTCAAGTTTCCAAAATTGGCAAAGTGATGTAAGAAACTGCATGGGCGCGGATAGGCCCATTAAATGATTGCTGAAAGTCCAAATTTGAAGTTCAGATATGTTGAAGCAAGCTTGGAATGCAAGGCAATTAAACATTGATACTTGAAGTTTGATCCATGACACATGATACCAGCTTGTTTAAGCCATGTGCAGCCTATGCATTTCTCATCCAAAATGCATGAATTTTAGCTCTTTGGAAAGGTGAGATCAAGGGGAAAAAGTTTAATGGTGAACACTTTTTCATCTGGAGCTTGGAACTTGGAGATATTTGAGGTGGAAGTTTGAAAAAATTTGACATAATGAAAATTTTCTAAGTGTCAAGCCATATGTCTCAATATTCCACCTTGCTTAACTTTTTATGGGAGCTTCAAATGAGAATTGTGTCTTCATAAAAGTTGTAGCTCTCTCAAAGACCTTCAAAATGGTAACCAATTTCATTTCATTTGGATTTGAAATGATAGAGTTATGCATTTTTGAAGTTTGGCAAAATCACTTGATCAATGGTATAGGTCAAAAGTGACCTATAAAGTAGCCTCATATCACATGTGCAAAGAAGTTAAATTATCTCTCACTCCAAACATCAAAGTTGAAGTGGACACATTGAATTTGATTGTGAAACTTATAAATCTTTCATATCATAAAAATTGAGCAAGTTATGGCCTTGGAAAGTTGACTTTCAAATTAGGGTTTAGAAAAAATGACCTACAATGTTTCAACATAGAAAATGATTTTCCAAGAAAAACTAGCTCTAGGTCTCAACATGAAAGTTTTTGATAATGTCATTTAGAGTAAGTTTTCTCTTGGAATAATTTTCATATGGTGAAAAATGTAGGAGATAGGGTCTAGGGAGACCCGGTTTTGATCAGATGAACTCATCTGGCCAACCACCATCAACCAACTTGCTAACTTCCAATTCTCTTGACTTTCTTGGCTGATGATAGATCATATATGAATAAGATGATTAATTTTTAAGTATCCCTTGAGAAATTTGATCAATTGGGGAGATAGCTTGTTGGAGAAGTTACTCAAGATACCTAGTCAAACTAGGGTTTCCAAGGCAAATCACCCTCAAACTCTTGAAGCAAACTTGATAAATATAACATGTAGAAACAATTGGGACTCATACATGATGCTCATAACCATTCTTGAGTTGATTCTTGATGGTGCTCTTTGTTCATGAGGGTCTCAAACCCTAGATGTGATCAATGAATTAAGGAAATCATGTCCCTACCTACAAAAAGAGTTAGATAGATACAAAGACATATTTTTGGAATTTTGGTTAGTGAAATGATAAAAATACAAGTATGATATAATCACAAAGTGCTTGGTGATCTCTCCTAAAACAAACCCACTGAACAAGAGGTAAGGAGGATGCCAAGGTATGATCCCAATGCTAATGCGTTTGAAGGGTAAAAATTGGGGTCTTACAGGAGCGTTTGAAGGAAGAAAAAGTTAGATAAAATAGGATTAAGAGAGTAGCCTACGTTGAATCTAATGAAGATAACAAAGGACCATATGTTGAGACTTCAAGCTTCGACGAAAACGATATCAACCTGGATGAACTTAAACAAGGCTCTCCCTATTTCTGTAAGGTCTTAGCCCCTTCGAATGGGAGAAACCCTATCAAGCCGGAAAAGAACAATAAATTTCCTAATAAAACTTACACGTTCGACGTTACAAAATGTGACGAAATCTTCAATTTGTTAGTTAAGGATGGCCAAATGATAGTGCCTCCTGGTGCTAAGATGCCTCCTTTAGAACAAAGAAAGAAAAGAGGGTTTTTTAAGTACCATAACTTTCTGCGTCATAAAACGTCTCAATGTTTTCTTTTCAAGGATCTTGTTCAGAATGCTATTCAGGAGGGAAGACTCAAATTCGGAGAGAAACCCAGGAGCCAGATAAAGATTGACTCTAACCCTCTGCAAGTAGCTGACGCTCACTACATAGAGCCAAGTGATGTAAACATGGTTGAAGTTACTGATGACTTCAACAAAACCATCAACATGGCCAAAGTTACTAAAGATTTTGTTAAAAAGGCTGTCATGGTCAGGGTTTCTGAGCACCTTAACCAGAAGTTCCTCAAGCATTTTGTCTAGGAGGCTGCTGAAAGTTTCATCAAAGGAACCACTGACGGTTTTGACCCTGGAATCATTGAAGATTCCAATTTCATGGTGACCAAAGAGATTGTTGATAGTTTCATACAAATGGATAAAGTTGTTGAGAGCCTTCAAACTAAATTCCATAATCTAGGCATTACTGATGATGCCAACATGGAAGTCAACATGGTCGAAGTCTCAAAGGAAACTTCCATAGAAGTCGACGACGAGCGTCGACAAGAAGAATAAAACAAATTGGCATTCCCAAAAGAAGAATAGACTCTTATGGACTTTCTCCATAGGTGCCAATGGAAGAAATCAGAAGTCATGTTATGCCCTCGATGCAGTGTCGTGTTCAATAAAAATGCGGCACACAATCTTGAGGGAATTAGAAAGGCAAAAGACAGAAGGGATCAGGGAGCCCCTCAGGACCAACGGGTTTGCGGGTCTGTAAGAGCTTTTGATCCAATGAGGTATTTTGAGCCAAACAGAACTTTGGTGAAGCTTGATGAGACGAGACAAAAGGATCCTGCTACCAGACCTATCTCCTCCAAACCCATTGTAGAGGCTTCCAATGGAAAATGGGTGAGGCCAACTTACGGCAGAAAGTATGGTCGGGGAAAATGGTAGAACTTCGAAATAGACAGAAGTTCGTCATTGGCCTACCGTAAGAATTTCAGGCATCCCGAAAAGCAGCCCGCATCTCTGAGAACTACAAGGGGAAAAATCCCATGACAAGGTCCCAATGGAAAAGGTAACAGAGAAGGAGAAAGGCGCAGAGGGAAATTGGAGCAAGAGAAAATGCTGAATCTAGCACCAACGTGCCTGCCAGAAAGAAGGAGAAAGAGGATTTAAAGTTGGTCGAGAGGATGCTTACCACTCAAGAAAAGGCAGACAAAGAAAAATATGATCGAGCAGTAACAGAAGACGAAATGCTCACATATGATTTCGACTCTAGGTTAGAGCCTTCGATTGATCTCAGAGTTAATATGGTCTCAGTTCTCCCTAGAGAATTTGACCAGATAACTGAGGTCAAAGATACTGACAATATCACAGAAAATGGAAATGGTCACTCATAAACCAGTGTGCTACTACGTAATGAATAACGGTTGTGTGGAGGAATAAAATGCTTTCTTGAGTGACCAAATGAGGTTATGAAGAGTCATCTTAAGCCTCTGTTTATTACTGGGAAGGTCGAAGACGTCCCTGAAATTCTGGTATTAGATATGAGATGTCGAAGGTAATGTCACAACACTAATATCTGAACAATACAAACAGGATAAAGATAAAGAACAGTAATGCAAGAGACACAAGCAATTGTTAACCCATTTTGGTGCAAACTCACCTACGTCTGGGGGCTACCAAGCCAGGAAGGAAATCCACTAAAGAGAATCAGTTCAAAGACTCTCACTAAACAACACAAGTTATAGTCTTTTTCACCTAATCTCTACCCGTATAACTTCTACCTAACAACTCTTAGATATAAAAACTCTGGGAGAGAGACGACTCAGCAGGGGAAGCAAACACCGATACGGTACCGAGATTCTGGTTCAAGGAAAGAGACCATGGGTCTAGCGTCGAGATCATCGGTCTGGCATCGAACTCTGAGGAGCAGCCGCTTCTACTGGGAAGATACAGTCTCGCACTATCGATTCCGCTGGGGATATACAGACTAACACTGTCAACTCCGTTGGGGATATACAGTCTGACACTGTCGACTCTACTTGTGAATGTATAATCTGAAACAAATTCTTGGGGAAGTACAACAGTGAGAGCCTGCTGAGGATTGAAGAATCCAACGCTCGGACCAGCTCTGCAGGGATAAGATACCAAATTCCAACTGTTGAGGAAAAACATCCGCGATCATTTGATGGGGACCTTAAGGAAATGCCCCGAGTGTACCTGTTCTGAATAGACGATCCAAAGCACTTAAAATTTACAGCAATTTTCAATGTTTATTAAGCACGTACCTGTAAAGCTCTTATGTTTCATGATGCAATGTTTATCAAAAATTCGGACGTCATTTTTGCAAACAAAACAGTAAAATGAAAATGAACACAGAGATGTACTGAATAACATGATTTTATTGATTGCATGGCCTCTGAATGGGCATTTACATCAGGAAGCAATCCCTGGAAAGAGGTAATTGCACAAAAGATAAAAACAGAGATTAATCTAATGGCAATATGAAATGGACTTCTATCGGGTTCCAATTCTGCTATGACTCGCTCGTCTTCAAGATCCTCCTGATGATCAGCTTTCCAAAAAAGTTGATTGGACTATTTCTTATCCTTTGGAAGTTTCCGGTTATCGACACGAGATGATATTCAGAACTACTCGGAACACAGCCATTCGCTTAATCCCTAACTTTTGCCTGGATCGCCCTTTCGGGTTTTCAATCCACCGGGATACCCATTTTTGACTAAGTTTCCCTTTCAGGGTTTCAACTTACCAGGTGTACAATTTTTTCATTTTTTAATCCCTAACTTTTGCCCTAACCTTTTTCATTTTCTTGGTTCACCGGGATGCCCATTTTTTTACCTGGACTATTCTTTTTATCGTCTAGCGGGTCTATTTTATGCGAAGTATTTTTTAACTGCGTCTGAGTTCACAGGGGAAGTGAAGTTTTCACCATCCATAGTTGCAAGCATTAAGGCTCCACCATCAAAAATCTTGGTAATAATATATGGTCCATCATAGTTAGGAGTCCACTTGCCCCTGTGATCTGTCTGAGGAGGAAGGATCCTTTTCAACACCAAATCTCCGACTTGGAAGCATCGAGGACGCACTTTCTGATCAAAGGCTCTCTTCATCCGACTTTGATACAACTGCCCATGACAAATGGCTGCCATTCGCTTCTCTTCGATAAGACTCAACTCATTGAACCTTATCTGAACCCATTCAGCTTCGTCTAACTTGACATCTAGCAGGACTCTTAGAGAAGGAATCTCCACTTCAACAGGTAGGACTGCTTCCATACCATACACAAGGGAGTAAGGGGTTGCCCCGGTCGATGTACGTACTGAAGTACGGTACCCATGCAAGGCGAAGGGTAGCATTTCATGCCAATCTCTGTACGTAACGACCATCTTCTGGACAATCTTCTTTATGTTCTTATTTGCTGCCTCAACAACACCGTTCATCTTAGGACGATAAGGAGAAGAGTTGTGATGTTGAATGTTGAAGTTCTTGCACAACTCCTTCATCATTTTGTTATTGAGGTTAGAACCATTATCAGTAATGATTCTTTCGGGAATCCCATAACGATAAATGATTTCTTTCTTAATGAATCGGGTAACCACATGTCTGGTGACCTTCACAAATGACGCTGCTTCGACCCACTTGGTAAAATAGTCGATGGAAACAAGGATGAAGCGATGCCCATTGGAAGCAATCGGCTCAATCTTTCCAATCATATCAATGCCCCACATAGAAAACAGCCACAACGAAGACATCACATTCAGAGGATTTGGCGGGACATGCACCTTATCAGCATAAATCTGGCATTTATGACACTTCCGAGCATATCTGAAACAATCAGATTCCATGGTCATCCAGTAATAACCCGCTCTCAACAATTTCTTAGCCATTGCACGTCCGCCGACATGAGTACCGAAGGAGCCTTCATGAACTTCCTGCATTAACATGTCCGCTTCATGTCTATCCACGCATCTGAGAAAAACCATGTCGAAGTTCCTCTTATACATCACATCGTCTTTGTTCAAAAAGAAACTGCCTGCCAATCTTCTCAAAATCTTTCTATCATTGTTGGATGCCCCTGCAGGGTACTCTTGATTCTTCAGAAAGCACTTGATGTCGTGGTACTAGGGCTTGTCATCAACTACCAGTTCAGCAGCAAACATATACGCAGCCCTATCAAGGCGCGTAACATCAATCCTGGGAACATGGTTCCATCGAATCACATTGATCATGGAGAATAGAGTAGCAAGAGCATCTGCCATCTGGTTCTCATCATGAGGTATATGATATAGCTTTACTGTTGTGAAGAAAGTCAACAGTCTTCTCGTGCAGTCTCTGTAGGGGACCAGATTAGGCTGGAGAGTATTCCAATCACCATTCACTTGGTTGATCACTAGAGCTGAATCTCCGAAGATGTCTAGAGTCTTGATTCTCAAATCAATGGCTTGCTCAATACCTAAGATACAAGCCTCGTACTCAGCTTCGTTATTGGTGCACACAAAATCAGACAGGCGGTGAAAGGCATGTGGGCACCTTTCGGAGTGGTAATGACAGCACCAATTCCACTTCCTTTGGCATTGACGGTCTCAACAAACATTAAAGTCCACTTTTCATTTGGGTCAGGTCCCTCCTCAACAACTGGCTCTTCACAGTCTTTCATCTTGAGGAACATGATATCTTCATCTGGAAAATCAAACTTCATTGGCTCATAATCATCAATCGGCTGCTGAGCAAGATAGTCTGACAGAATACTCCCTTTGATGGCTTTCTGGGATGTATACTGGATGTCGTACTCTGTCAGTACCATTTGCCAACGAGCAACCCTTCCGGTGAGAGCTGGCTTCTCAAATATATATTTGACTGGATCCATTTTGGAGATCAGTAAGGTTGTGTGAGCAGCCCATGCAAGTGCACAACATGTCTTTTCAAGCATTGAGTATATCGACTCGCAATCTGTGAATTTTTTACTCAGGTAGTAGATGGCATGCTCTTTCCTACCTGTCTCGTCGTGTTGACCGAGAACACAACCCATGGAATTATCAAGTACTGTCAAATACATAATCAGCTGTCTCCCTGGGACTGGAGGCATAAGGATTGGAGGATTCTCCAAATACTCTTTTATTTTCTCGAAAGCCCTTTGGAAATCATCATTCCACCTGATGGCCTGATCTTTTCTCAACAATTTGAATATTGGCTCACACGTGGCTGTTAGGTGAGAGATGAACCTTCCAATGTAGTTCAACCTTCCTAAGAAACCACAGACTTGTTTTTCTGTTCTTGGCTCAGACATTTCTTGTATCGCTTTCACTTTGGTCGGATCCACCTCAATCCCCTTTTCACTAACAATAAAACCCATCAGTTTTCCAGATCTCACCCCGAAAGTACACTTGTTCGGATTAAGCCTCAGCTTGAATTTCCTCAAATGCTCAAACAGTTTCTGCAAATTCACCAGATGTTCTTCTTCCGTCTGAGATTTGGAAATCATATCATCAACATAAACCTCGATTTCATGATGAATCATATCATGGAAAAGAGTTACCATAGCTCGTTGATATGTTGCCCCAGCATTTTTCAGACCAAACGACATCACCTTGTAGCAGAAGATGCCCCATGGGGTTATGAAAGTTGTCTTCTCCATGTCTTCTGCTGCCATCTTAATTTGATTATAGCCAGAAAAGCCATCCATGAAGGAGAATATCGAGAACTGAGTCGTGTTATCCACCAAAACTTCGATGTGAGTTAATGGGAAATCATCTTTAGGACTAGCTCTGTTCAGATCCCGGTAGTCGACATACATCCGTACCTTTCCATCCTTCTTAGGTACTAGAACGATATTTGCAACCCATGGCGGATAATTTATAACCGCTAGAAACCCTGCATCCAACTGTTTTTGCACTTCTTCCTTTATCTTGACAGCCATCTCTGGCCTTGTTCTTCTGAGCTTCTGCTTGACCGGAGGACAATCCTCTTTAAGAGGCAAACGGTGTACCACAATGTCTGTGTCAAGCCCTGGCATGTCCTGATAAGACCAAGCGAAGATGTCAACATACTCTTGCAGCAATTCAATCAGCCCCTTCTTCACATTATCTTCCAAAGCAGCCCCTATCTTGATTTCTCTCTTGACGTCCTCGGTGCCGAGATTAATCACTTCAGTAGACTCTTGATGCGGTTGAATGACCCTTTCTTCCTGTTTTAACAACCTGGCAAGTTCTTCAGGGAGTTCACAGTCTTCATCACCCTCTTCTTCAGCTTGAAAGATTGGATTTTCAAAGTCGAAGCGAGCCATAGCAGAACTGTTATCAATAGGATCCGGTGACGTGCATCTGCATGAGTGATGGTATGTGCTTATGAGTGTGAAAAAGAAGTGGAAACTAAACAAAACATTGCCAAATGTATATTTTTTTTTTATATTTTTGATTTTTGAAAACTGCAAAAATAGAAAGACAGTGAACAAAATATTTGAATGCAAAAAGACGTCCTTTATTTATGATAAACAATTCAGGTGTCCACATAGATGAGCCCTACAATGAGTCATCACGCCCTGGGCGGAACGTAAGACTTAGATATGCATGAATAAACAAATAAAATTACTCTTTAAGAAGAGTGACTTGGATAATCTCTTCAGAAGACTAGTTGTGGAGAACTTCACCCGGGACCCTTGGACGCACCCAGTTATCAAATGCCGCAATCACCATCCCCATCTTCTCCGTTGATTCCTTCGGGCACCGTATCGGTGAATGCCTGAGTCAACTATCCTAATAATGGAATACTAGACAAGATGAGAACACTGCGGCGGTACCTATTATGCAAGACATGCTAATGAATATGCAAATGCAATGACATGTTTATCAATTTCAAAGGGTATTCTACCCCTTGATTCCAATCTCACATTAGATAAACAATGTAAGAAAACCCCGACTAGAATCAAGAAGAAGATATAAACCCCTAGGAATAGATAAACATGATGCATGCAATGCTTATGATTTAATTTTTATATCAGAGGAACTTTAGAGTCTTATTTGCAAATTTTGGAAATATTAAACGTTTATCACATACGGAAATATCACGTCAATTAATATTTGGAAATGTTTTTACGCCAAAGAAGTACAGCCTTGGTAACCAAATACAATACAAGAGAGAAGGAAAATGAACATCCTATGGATCCCTAGAAGCAATCGTCCAAAGCCCTCGAGACCGGAAGATAAGTTGCACGAAGCCTCTTCACCTCCCTCTCATAGGCTGCCTCCACATCTGCCTTCTCTTTGGCGAGTCGATCATACTTCCTCTTCCAAAACTTGGAAGACTGAGGAAGTAGAGAATTCAATGCGTCATCAGGATCATCAATAACCTGGTGCTCAAGGAACTCTATCAAAGCATCATTCTCTCTGATCTGCTGAAGCAACTCCTCTCGTTCACGGATGCAAGCACGCGAACGGTCTTCGTCTCTCAACTTCTCTACGCCTTGGCTAGGGAGGGTTGAAGGCCCAGCCACAACCAAAGGTGTGGGTCTTGGATACTCATAAGGCATGAGGTACTCGGAAGCTCTCCTCTTAACCCAAGAGGTATAGGGTTTCAAAGCGATACAGTTCTTCGGACCTAGCTCCTTCCTTCCTTTCTTATGGATCTTGCGCCAAGCGCGGACCATCCTGCCCTTCAAGCCTTGAGGATCTTTACCCTCCTGAAAGATCACACCCTCTAACAGAATGTTATTGGGTTTATCCTTTAGGGGGAACCCAAGCTGACGACGTGCCAAAATAGGGTTGTAGTTAATTCCACCGCATGTACCAAGAAGAGGTACATTGGAGAATTCACCACAAGAGTCGATAATCTGCACATCATCATATACACGGTTGTACCAAAAGATATCATCATTAGTGAGAGACATAAGTCTCGTGGACCACCGTAGACATCCTTTGTTCTCCTTGAAGGCGAGCGTCTGAGGCAAGTGCGAAATAAACCACTTGTACAACAGAGGCAAACAACACACAATGGTACCACCGCCCTTTGCATTCCTCATATGCAAAGAGAAATAAGTGTCACCCAACAGAGTAGGAACGGGATTAAGAGTAGAGAAAATCCTAATGGAGTTCACATCCACAAACTTGTCGATGTTGGGGAATAACACTAGCCCATAGATGAGAAGTACAAATATGGCCTCAAAGGTGTCCTCACTCATGGCCTTCCCAAACATAGTAGCTTGATCAATGAGGAAATCAGACAGGAGACCTTGAATTCCACCTTTGGTAGTCATATGAGCACCAATAATAGATTCATCTATACGCAACAGATCAACAATCTCTTGAGAAGAAGGAACTCTCTCCAAGCCACTGAACGGCAACTGGTCTAGGATAGGTATGCCCACAAGATAGGCATACTCCTCAAGCGGGGCAAAAGCTGGAAATCCGGAAAAGTGAAGCAACAGTACAAGGGATCATAGAACTTCACCAACACACTCATTAGACCTTCATCCACTTGAGTAGCCAGAATAGACAGAAGCTTCCCATGACGAGCCTTGAATTCCAAGGGATCTAATACATAGGATGTCAAACTCCTTAACTCTTTCAAGTCGGGTTGTCTGAAACTGTACTTCTTCGTATTCCTTCTTTGCTTGTCCATGTCTGAAAATTTGGAAATAGACCTCTTAAGTTCCTTGAAAATTTTCTCATTGTTGATGATATGGATGTGTATGAATGCATGAATGCATGGATGCAACAATCACACTCAAGGATCAAGCAAATCACACCACACAAAGGTCATGGGATGGATCAAGTCATCCTTAATATCAATCATCCATTTTGGTGGATTATGGTTTACACCTTATCAACACCCAAGTTCCATTGATATTAAGGATACACAAGAACGGATCAACCACGAATCAAGGGTTTGTTGCGAGTCGCGAGTATGGAGTCTTGGTTAAGAACCACCCAAAGGGAGTGTACTATGGTTAAACCTGACAATCATGTTCTCAAGAGAGACTCTTATGAGTGTAGTATCGCATAACAATCGTATCAAATCTTACACTTGAACGATCTTCGCACTACTTCCTAAAAATAGGCCAAGATGGGCGTGGTAAACTAAGGTCCTTGGCTTCTAAGGCATATATTGGAAAGAGTAATGCCTAACCATGACTACTCGTGTGACATTATTGATCCCAACATAACCTCCACCAAGTGAATGGGCTTGCAAGTCAACTTGCTAAGGAATAACTCCACACAAGTCAACAAGACTATGCCATTCTCCTATCCTAAGTGCACTCGAGTTCGGGTATAGAACTTATCTCACGAAGATCACCAAGCACACAAGGAATTAATATTCAAACTATTCAATCATTACATACAATACAGTAATCCCAAATTGCACAAAAATATGTCACAAAGCAATATACCATACAATACAACAAATATGAAAAGTAGGCAAAACCCACTAGGCAAATGATATTCCCCAATAGAGTCGCCACTTTTCTATAGCGGGGTATTCGTTACCATTAGAGATATTGACTAAATCCAAGGTAAACCATACAAGCCGAGTCGCCGCCGCACTTCTATTTATCCAAAGGAATGGTTAGAAAGCGAACAAAAACCTAAAAGTTTTATCGAATCAAAAACTAGTAAAAATGTCAAAGATCTGGGTAAGGGGGTTGGTTATGCAATGGGAAGGTTTTAAGCACCCAAAACATCCTAGGTACTCCGAGGGAGCCCTTTTCATAAGTGTTGTTCTAGTCTAAAGGGTGTAGGTATATCTAAAGTACTATTTATTAAACAGAAGGTTAAAAGAAAATGACTCGCAAGGATGTCGCATCCACTGCCTACGTATCTTATCTAAGTATGAGAATCAGAGTCTTCGTAGCTCGGTGTCGCATCGCGAAAAACAATCGGCGGGAAAGACACAGAGCCGCCACCGTGCGTTATTTATCCCAAAGGTGGGAAAGGAAACGCTCGAAGTAAACCTGAAAAAGGGAAAGGAATGGTCTTATGACCAGAGATTGCAAGGTACGGGAGTCGGTTACGCAAGGGGAAGGTATTAGCACCCCTCACGTCCGTCGTACTCGACGGGATCCACGCTCGAAAGAATAGGAAAAGGTTGCTAAATAACTGCTCAAAGAATTCACACACACTGGAATAAAACATAGGTGAAAGAAGATGGAGGAAGGGGACTCGGTAGGATGTCGCATCCTAGGCCTACGTAGTTTGTCAGAAACAAACATCAGAGTCAACGTAGTTCGGGGAAATGGGGATCATGCTCTCTAGGACATCGCATCCTATGCATACGTATCTTCTCTAACCAGAGTAAAAATCAGAGCACTCGTAGCTCGACTAACGCACGCCGAAACAAACACTGAAAGGAGACGCTAAGACGTCAAAAGAAACACACAACAGGAAACGGAAGGCCAATAAATGGACTTACATCCAACTCCTAACAAACAAATGCAAACAGGAAACAGAATGCCAATAGATGGACTTACATCCGACTCCTAACAAACACACGCAAACAGGAAACAGAATGCCAATAAATGGACTTACATCCAACACCAAACAAACACAAAAAGGGAAGAACGGCTCTCGATTGCAACAAGGGCAAGAGAAAAGGAAGGTCTCGATCGCAACGAGGGCGAGAGAAAAGAATCGCAACGAGGGCGAAAACCAGCGAGGATTAAATGTTAGTCGCCAGTCAAACTCGGCAAGACATCGCATCTCGTGCCTACGTATCTCATCTGAACATGAGAATCAGAGTTTCCGTAGTTCGGCTAAACTATTTCTGTTTGTTTTGTGTTTTTTAGATGAACGACGTTACTACGCAATCTACCGGATGCTCGACCTTTGGAGACTTACTCACCTGTAGTAGAAGGAGTTAACGTGTCCTTAAGAGAAGATAAAGTTTGTTTGCGCTTTAGGAATGCTCATGCAAGAAAGGAAGTCCTAGACGAAGGAACCGTGCTACCTTAATTGACATGCAAACGAGAGACTATACGAAGCCTAGCAATCCTATGGGGATACGATCACACCATACAAAAACATATAACATGAAGTAAACACACCAACAAGGGGGCTCAAACATCCAAGGGTAAGGCTTTAGTCAAGAGGGGTCATATCAACCTCGACAAACAAGCCAACACTGTAGGGGTGTGTTGAAGCTCTTAACCACTAACATTGAGAGTTAGGGTGAAGCTGATGAAAGGAAATGAGGATAAGACCTCATGCTCTTAACCCTGGCCTGGGTGAGCTCAAATCAAAGAAAGCGTGGGGATCCAGAATGAGGGATCCTATTCCACTTGACTGACTCTATACAAGATCTTGGGTTATGTTCAAGAGCATCAGCACGTAGTGCGAGCATAATGAATGACTCAACGAATAACAGGGGATTGATTGTTGATCCCTTCTATCTGTCAATTGCCTCTTCACTTAGGAGGACTTAACATGTAACATGCCTCATTTAGAGGTCTTTGGCACAAATATAAACAATCACAATCATTGCCTCTTAAGGAGGACTTCAGCCAAATGCCTGCCAAAAAAGTGGCAGGACTTCCAGACTACATGGAGTTAGAGAGTGATTACCTAGGTGGTATATCAACCACAAACCAAAGCAAAGCTCAAGCAAGAGCTAAAAGCGACTAATGTACCTGTACAAAAGCCAAACAGTCAATATCATATTCAGAAAACCAAACAGACAACACAATGGAACATCCCACAGTTATACACAATGCAAGTCATGAATGTAATCACTCAAGTGAGTTCATCACATCAATGGACCTACAACACAACAAGAGTTAGTAAACAAAGCAAATGGCATCTCAAATGATGAGACCACACCAATCATTAGTGCTAAATACCTGAAACACAAACACAATTGGTGAGTACAAACCACTAGTACAAAGACTAGGGTCAAAGGCAAGTCAAATGACCAAAACAGAAGTCAACATTTCATATGAAGCACATTCAATCAAACAAGAATAAGTCCTCAAAAGGACCAAGACTAAATCATAAGGCAAGGCCATCAATTAATCAAGATAAGGCAAAGGCAAACAGTGTGATCACATTTGGACATCAAACATAGAAAATCCACATTAAAAAAGAAATAAATCCAATGTTCATGAAATTTTTTATGTGCATACAACATGTCATGAAAAAGCATCATACCAAAAATTAAGTCCAGAAGATAACAAATGGCATATGAATGAAAATGCACAAGTATAAGGTCAAGAATGTGACACCAAATGTTACAACATATGTCCATGTGTCTAAAACAGTGAGACTAAATGGCAAAAATGCCAAATAAAAGCCAAAAGATCATGCAACATGTTATGAATGAGCATGTCAAATTTCAAGGCAATTGGATAAACTATAATTATTTCACAAAACAATTAGCACAACATGTTATTTTGGCATCATGTTCAAATAAGAAAGCACAATCAAAAATCCAGCAGCACAAAAATCATGAAATTAATATCAAAGAATAATAGGCATCAAAACAAGCATATGGAAAAAAATTTGGATCAAATTGGATTATTTTTCTATTTTTAATGAATTTTGGAATTTGAAGAACAAAAATGAAGTAAAATGAAAATCATGTAAAACAATGAAACGTGAATTAAAATGGAAATGTGCATCACCAAGTGTTGAACACAGGTCCTTAAAGTCATGAGCGCTCAAGGGAGAAAATAATTGGGAATTAGAGAAAATGCAAGGCGCTGGATTCGAGCAGAGGAGCATCAGGTCAACAGTGCGCTCAATAATCAAATTAAAAAAAAGCACAGCGTGTGGTTCGAACTCATGCTCATGTGGTTACAAATGCGCTCAAAGAAAATCAATTGGAATTTCCAAAGTGTCCACAACAGGGATCGAACTGCAAACATGAAGGTTCAAGGCGCGTCCATGGTGAAACCCTAGGTCACTATTCACAGACGGTGGAACGCGGTGGTTTCCACCGTCTTCCCCGATTGGACCGGCGGCGCTCAACACAAATTTTTTCCAGAAATTGACATATTATACATCATTGGAACCGTCTCGCCATGAGGAACACGAATCTAACAGTCATTTAGCCTAAAGCTCCATGGATTTGGCAAATCGAAGGAAAACATATTGAGCACACAAACTTAAATTCAGCATATCTCACTCGTTACTTAGCCAAATTCAATTCTATTTACATCAGCATCATCAGTGAATCAAGATCTATCTAATCATGGCAATAAAATGAAGAAAGGAGATGATCGATTTTCACCTGGTTCAAGATGACAATTGCTTGATACACATGTTCAAGGCTCCAAAATGTCCAGATCTTCTTCCTTAACTTTGTTATGAAGCTTGATGTGAGAAACAACAGCTGAAACCACCTCAATTGAGCTCAATCTTCAAGATCCATCTTCATGTTCAAGCTTTGGATTTGCATGAGTTTGGCATGAATTGGACAAAGTGATGGTTGATTCTTGCTCCAAACTACACCAGGATCATGAATCTACCAAGAAAATTGGTGCTTATGTGAAGAATTTTGAAAAATCAAGAGAGAGAAAATTGAGAGGGAAATTTGAATTCTAGATCTAGAATGTGTTGTTATGCAAAAACAGTTAGGATTAGGCTTTTATATCACATGTTAATGATGCTGTAATCATAATTAAGCAATGGCTAATGAAAAATTAAGGAAATATGAGGTGTGATCCAAAATTGGTAAGTTTACCCTTGCATGGTTAAAGTACACGTGAACAGTGCCATATTAGGGTTCAATTTCACTCAAAATCATCCAATGAACAACATGGAATTAGAATTTTGCTCATGTGATCAACCAAACTCAAATTATGCATTTTCCCTCCAAATTGCACATGAATGAACAAGTGGCCATGTGATCCTCTTTCAAGCAAGGCAATGGATGATTTGAAAAATATTGGTCATGACAAGCATTTTGCAAAAAGAGTGGCTCAATTTGGAGTTTTGTAGCCAAAGTTATGCCATGTTGAACTTTCATGTACACATTGTGATCCTTTGCTCATAACTTCTCAACCGTTCATCAGATGCTCATGATCTTGGACTTTTTGAAAAGGGGAGAGAAAGATCTTCAACTTTCATGTTGACCAAAAATTCATTTGAAGCTTCTTTGATGTTGGAAAGTCAAGTTGAATGTGGACCAAAAACTTGCCATTTTTGGAAACTCGAAATTACAGGTCACTTTCCATTTTTAGAAACTTTTGATTTGACTTCAAAATCCTCAAGATAGATGTTTGAGATGATGAATAGGCCTTGTATGAACATGAATGAGATGCTTCCACTCACTTCCCCACCTCAAAGCCCTCAGTTGACTGCACGGTTGACTTTTATGGCCCTCAGATAACCTGGAAATGCACTGATGACTTTGGGCCTCTACCACTTGGTAAAGTTGCTTCAAAATGAACCTTAGCTCATATAAGCTCTTTAGAATAATCATGTGGCCTTCATCTCAAGGAAAACTTGCTCTTTTGCACTGATGAATCTCTTGATGCCAATTCTTATTGATATGATGGAATGCAATATGGGATGATAAATGACCTAAAAAAGATGAAATGAATGCATGAATGTGGAGGGCAAATTTGAGGTGCTACACTCGGCTACCTATGGGTTAAACAGAAGTGTGTTCGGTAAGACGTCGTGTCTTATGCCTACGTATCTCATCTGGAATGAGAATCAAAGCAAAATGTAGTTCGGCTAACTACGGGAACAAGGGTCTCGATTGCAACTAGGGCAAGAGAAAGGGAAGGTCCTGATCACAACGAGGGCGAGAGAAAAGAATCGCAGCAAGGGCGAAAGCAAACAAGGATTAGTTGTTAGTCGTCAGTCAAACTCGGCAAGACATCACGTCTCGTGCCTACGTATCTCATCTGAACATGAGAATCAAAGTTGTCGTAGTTCGGCTAACTAGAGGTTAAGGATTGCCATCTGAACATGGACTTACAAAAGAGGACACCAGTTGTGTCAAAGGAGGGTGTGTAGTGTGTTCAACCTCCTAGCAGTAGGTGTCCCAGCTCGCTCAATTGAGTCTTAGGCAATTACCTCTTTGCAATAGAACGAACTGACATGCCACAAGATCGGAGACGCACGGAAGGTCTAAAAGTGGGGAAGCTCTGCCCTAAAGTTGTCATGCAATGTGGACCTATGTGTTTAGGATTTACAAAGGGGAATATTTACCTAATGTTAGCATGCAAAGAATAAGGGAATTCTACCTATGTTATCATACAAAGAGTTCTACCTAATGGGTACTACCTAAACGGGACAAGAGTCGACGGATGGAGCGAGGATAGGAGTTACGGATAAGGGTAGATGGTGATGCCGGACGCAATCGACTTACAGGTAAATGGCGATGCCTGAGGTTATCGACTTACAAGAGGATGGATGAATGCGTGTTGGTTCTGTTAAGTTTTGAAAATGATTACTCGACGTTGGATCGAGCTTTTGATCTTATTTTGAAATGGTTATCGGATGTTAGTTTTAATTCTTGTATTAACAGGTGACTAAAGAAATAAAGAAATAAATATTATACACTTTATAGGAAAGGGGTGCCTTTGTTATGAATGGGGATTGTTCATGGCAAACAAACAATAAGAATATATGCCTCATACATCATACAAGTAGGCAACAGTTATCAATCAGATCGGATAAATAAAAAATATATAATCAAACCAAAGAATCAAATAATGGATAATTTAAACAATGCATGGGAGTATGAACATGTTAAATAATCAAGCAATAGAAAGCATGAATGAGAGAAACAAGTATAAAAGATAACAGATGAATCAAACAGATGAAAATATGCACACAAAGGGTCCACTGAATAATTTAATCAGGAAATGAGGTAAGGACCAAATAAAATCAAGGTAAAAGGCCTCTAATACATGGCATATGAGATGAACAAGGGAGGATCAAAAGATCTCTTCAATTTCCATAAGCAATCCCTAAGTCAAACATCGATCATAAAGAAGTCAATTGACAATTCAAGTCAACTTAAAGAATAACAAATAAATAGCAAATTAATCAAGAAAATTATGAAACATTAAACTAAATAAGGTGGGGTCAGAACATCATCATCCCCCAAAAAGATTTTAAAAATAATGAAAATTGGCACGTGAATTAATTAAAACAAAACATAGGTCAAACCAAAAGTCAATTAATAAGACTAGGTTAGAAATAAATCAAGAATAAATAGTAAATTAATCAAGAAAATTATGAAAAATTAAAATAAATAAGGTGGGTTCAGGACATCATCATCCCCCAAAAAGATTTTAAAAATAACGAAAATTGGTACGTGAATTAATTAAAATAAAACCAAAGTCAAATTAAAAGTCAACCAACCAAACTAGGTCAAAAATAAATCCAAAATAAATTGAAAATCTGAAATAAAATTCCAAGTAAAGGTCAAGTTGACTATGAGACATTGATAAACCTTCATCCCAAAAATCAAATGCTAACAATAATTTTAAGTCATAAACATAAAACCAATAAAAAAAAGTATGTTAAAATGGACAATTTAGAATAAATAATTAAAATAAAATATTAATATTAAAAAAATACCAAAATAAAAATTATATAAAATTAAATAAAACATTAAGAAAAGTGAAAAATATTTTTGGGTAATTTTATGGACGAAGAAAATATTTTAAATAAGAAAAAGAAATATGAAAACGGAAGGATTAATGGTGATGAACATGGTGAGCAAGCGTAGGTATATCAAAACATGGCCATGGAAGAGATGATTAGCTAATGGAAAATAGAAGTGGAATGGAATCTGATATGTGATGAAGCTTTGCCTCCTTGCCACGAAATTCCAATGCTCTTTTAGGGTTAGGGTTTCAGCTTCCTAAATAGGGTGGATTAGGTGTTCTCATGGGCTTTTTAATAAGTGATTTATCCATAAGAATAAAGGTGTGAAGTGAGGTGTAAAATGTTGTTATTTTGGGCCAAACTTAAGTGAATGATTGTCCAATGCATGGCCAAAAGAGATAAAAAAATGTGACTGGTTTGTGCAGCATGCTTAGAAAATCTGATTGGGCCAGCCAGGCCCAAAATCTGCCTAGAAAATCAAGTCATGGTGCCCACTTTAAATGAATGTATCTCTCAAACCATGGATCCAAATGAGATGATTCCAAAAGTATGTGAAATAGGACATGGCAAGGTACAATTTTTGTGAAGAAAGTATTTTCAAATAATGCCTTGAAGTGCAAGAAAACTGGCCAAGAAGTCTTGACAAATTTTGAAGATTTTGGACTTAGAAATTTTTCTAAGTGTCCTAAGAAAATGTCTCACTTTGACTAAGCATAACTTTCTCAATTTTATCCAAATGGAGCAAACTTTATATCTATAGAAAGCTTGGAACAAGAGGAACAACTTTCATGTTAGGGAAATTTTGAAATGGAGTTTTAATCTTGATGCAAAATGGGCTTAAAGTGAGTGCAACAATCATGAAAACTTGCCCTAAATGGAAAGTCAACCATTTCCAAATTAAGTAACTTTTCCAATTCCTGATTAAATGATGAATCCATGATCCAACCTTGATCAAAATTGACATGTAGGATCCTCTAGGCATGGATTTTTAGATTCCACTCTCAAAATGTCAGGAGTTGACTTTTCTGGCCCCACAATTGACTTTTCCTAAACTATCTGATTCCCGATTTCAGTGATCAATTGAAGCACTTCTAGCTCAAATAAAGAGCTGATTTTTTGTATGTAGACCCTTGTGGACATATGGAGGGCCATGGAAAAGAGTTTCACCCAAAGAATCAGAAATAAACTAATTTTATACCAAACCCTAGTTTTAGGGCAAAATGATCAGGAACTGATTGCACTGATTGCCAATGGATCTTTCTGAGATAATTGTGAATCTTCCTAGGCCAAAATGCCTCTCTAATCATGACATGGATGAGCTCCTCTACTTACAACCAAACATTGTCTGTTGCAGGTAGCCATGTGAAATTCTGGTGTAGTCAGATTTCCGATGATCTACTCCAAGTCATGACATCTGATCCAACATTGTAACTAATACTGCAAGACAGTTTTTAAACCTTGTACTAATATGCACACGTTCACAGATGTCACGACATCTGCTTCTATATCACCCTAGAATGGAGGAACACCTAGTTCTGTCCATCTAGTGCAAACACACAGTAGAGATCAAACATAGCCCTTATGTTTATTTATCCTGCCCAGTTATCAGCATGATGTCTCAACATTGGTTTGAACATCACTTGTACTAACATTACAGATGAGTGAATTGTAACAGACCAACCAGTCCATCAATATCAGCTGTCAATGGTGAATGTCATAACATTCTGTTTTACATTCAGACTGCAGGCTATGTGTCATATCTGTTATTCCCTTCATAAACAGACTAAAACCAGACTGAGTTATAACAGACAAAATATATTATGCAGAAGGTAAAAAAACAAGCAATTGTTAACCCAGTTCGGTGCAACTCACCTACGTCTGGGGGCATACCAAGCCAGGAAGAAGATCCACTATCAGCAGTATTAATTCAGAGTTAAACTCCCCCGTTTACAACTCTTCACTTAATCCCTACCCAATGTAATCTATACCTAGGAACTCCTAGATAGAAACCTCCAGTTTCCATTCCTATCACTACAAATACAATGTAATGTTAACCAACTTGAACGTGCTTCACAGCTTCATTCAAGAACATAATCACTCTTGCCTACAGGCTTTGAGTTACAAACACTCTCAGCTTTGAACACTGAGAAACACATGGTAACCTTCCCACAGATTGGGAGGTTTACCTCACACACACCCCTAAATTTTCATTCTAAGAGGCTTACAAAAACTAGGTTACAATAAGTTATTTATAACCTAATCACCTAACTGGATTTGGGCCTTCAGAAATCGCAGCAAACTTGTTCTTTGCTGTTACAAAACCATCAGAAAGTTTCTGCTACAATCAAGGTCTTCAATCTCTTAGTTCCTAAAATATCTCCATATTTAGTTCCTAAAATATCTCAAGACCTCCACAAATAATTTCACATAGGATTCTAACTAATTTCCACATATTAGTGTGCTAACAAATAGGCTATTTGTTAGGTTCCTTAATTGTAGCTTGGTTGTTGGTTTCCTGGATTTTAGCCCGAGAAAAATGTTGAAACAGAAAAACTAAACAACCTACAATATAGCATATGCTGTCAGGAATGAATGTCACAACATTCAGCTTGACATCAAGGTCCATATGCTAAGTCTGTTTTTCCTGAAAACAGACTGTATAAATTTGCTGAACTGTACAGGACCAATTTGTCCATTCTACAGTAACATCTTACATTAATAAATGTCAAAGCATCCAATTTGACATTTACACATTTAGCCTTAAGTCAGTTCTGTTATCCTCTTGAAGAACAGAATGATAAACATACTGAAGTGTAGCCGAACACCACTCTGTCTATTGTTCAGTATATGCTATCAATGATGAATGTCATAACATCCAGTTTGACATTCAGACAGTAGGCCTTATGCCAGATCTGGTATTTCCTCGATCACCAGACTGAAAATAAATACTGAGTTCTAACAGAACACCAACTATTCTATTCCTCAGTATCTGCTGACAGGGATGAATGTCATAACATCCAGTTTGACATTCAATGAATCTTGTATTAGCTAATCCTGCAGTAAACTACTCAAGTGTGTCATGGCATCAGTCAAGACATCAGAGTACAGCTAGATATTCTAACCTACAATGCAGTCACACAAACACCTTCACAGCATGTCATGACATCAGTCAAGGCATTAGAATCCCGCTAGTGTTTTACCATACAATGCAGCCAATCAAACATCTACAAACTCCCCCTTTGGCAAATTTTTGGCTAAAACAATTTGACTTCACAACAGAGTCCATAGCAGCGGAAAACACACATCTAGCAGGAAATTAACCTAGCTAATACACTCAGAGTAACAGCACACTCACACAGATGGAAGTTAAATAAAAACTTCACATAACAGCACACATACAGAAGTTAAATAAAAACTTCTAATTGCAGCACACATAACTCACACTCATAGAAGTGGAACCTCAGCTGCAGCACTACCTCTGGCTTGGAGGATCTTCAATATCTGTTTAGCAAAACACTCTGTTGTCCTGGGGCATCACAGGTGTTACTCCCCTTTTTTGTCAAAAATGTTGCCAAAGCAACACTTTAAATTACAGACCAACATAAACAGAATTACACACAAGTGACAGATACACAATCTTGATTTTACTTCACAGTTTCAATCAAGAATACCCCCTCTTGATCTTGCTTTACAGCTTTGATCAAGACATTACCCACTTGATCTTGCTTTACAGCTTTGATCAAGACATTACCCACTTGATCTTGCTTCACAACTTTGATCAAGTAGTCACACACTGTCTTCACAGCAGGTATATCAGGTGTCATACCTTGTTATCTGAGAACACATAGACCACAAGCTTGATGATTACTTGCAGCACAAAGACAGAACTCCCCCTGTCATGAACAACCAACTCTCCTCTTGAAACTTGGAGATCACACATGAACATATCAAACACCCCAAAGTTGGACCTTCACATACTTCCTGATTCAAAGAGAACCCAAACCACTTGATGAATGGAAAACATAAGACTCATCTTCATGTCTCCAAGAGCACACCCTCTGTTCAACCCTCTTGGCTGAACACATCCACACTCTGTGTCAATCTCTCTTCTAACCAGAACAGGAAACCACTTCACAAAATTTTCTAACATTAGTTAGGACATCCTTCACACCATGACAAGGAACACCATCTGATAATCTTCAGATATCACTGAGTCACCAGCTTGATCCAAAAGAACCCAAACATAAATTGGGACATATACATTCTCATCCCATTACGAGAGATAATCTTCCGTAGATAGCTCAGAGCTCCTACCACAAGCTCCAAGAGATGAATAGAAAACACCTCCCTTTGTCTTCAACTTACTACTTTTCTGCTCAAAAGTAATTTGTCTCAGGCTTTCCTCAAGAATAATCAGCTGCCATATGTGGATTATCTTGATTCTTCGAACTCACTTCTGAGATAGACCAAATGCCACTGGTTGATTACCTCCTTCATGAATCCTCATATGAAAAAGTCAAATGCCATTCTTTGACCTCTCCACGTCTATCAGACCTCTCCCAAAGATATTTTGACCTTCCAAGTGAGACTTGAACTTCAAGCTACATGTTGAACAAAACTTAGATTTTCTAAGACATGAACATGTAACATCCTTTCTATCCAGCAACTCCAAAGAACTGCAACGAGGACGACCTTTTTGAGGTATCCAATCTGCAACCCTGTAGACCCTTCTATCTCAAGTTGATGTGCCACTTCACCAACTAAGAATTTGATGTTGAACCAAATGTCACAACATTGTGTTTTGACATCTAGCTGTTGAATTCAGCTCCTTCTTCTGCCACTTGAAAGAACTTCCTCCCTTCACAGAACAAGAGTTCAATGTTCTCATAGACTTGATTGTGGAACAAGTTTGAGTAAACAACCTCCATCCTGCAGGTTTGCAGTTAAGTCATCCAAGCTCACACCTTAATGAATTCCTGCTTCTTTTCCAAAGACATCAGACACTCTGATGCATGAGTCTTCAGAAGGACCAGTTAGAAACTAACCCTTCAGCTATACCAAGGATTCCACTTCCTAAAGCAAGGTTGTTTCCATGATGTTAAGAGTGTTGCCACTTGTTCTTAACTTCACAGTGTGCATTAGCCAATGCACTTCCTTACTTAGATCAGAGATAAACTGATCCAAGTAACCACCATCAAGACTATGATGTCTTCTTCTTCTTGTACACACCAAGGCTGAACATGTTTCTTGCCAGGAAACCTTTTCAGATATCATATGCTTTTGCTGCCATCAAAGAGATAGATCATAAACCAATGTACTATCCTTCCTGTGATTCTGCACAGGGTCTTGAAGAAGAGATGTTCCAACATCTTTAAGAACATCAGTTATCTTGAGCTCCAAGGATAATCAATTAAATACTTGTACTTGGCACAAGTTGACATTGATCTTAAATCATTTCCCAATATTCCTTTCAGATACTTCCACCATAAGACTACTTTGAAACTACTCTTCTAGTGTCACATCTTCTGCTTGCAAGCACTTCAACAGTTTTGAAAATCTTCTCAGATTAAATTCACCCTTAGGAATGAGAGAGATGAATTCTTCCTTGCAAATGTGTCACACAACAGCCAGAACCCATGTGACACAGGTCAACAGCCAACCAGACCCTAGGCTGACCAAACGTGAGGAGGTTAGCCAAACTCCCCCTCAAATTAACAATCATGGACACTCCACACCAATATCCATGCATTGTACAGACATGTCTCAACATGACATACACCATCCCTACCAGTGGCACCTAACTCTATGAGTTATACCTATACATACTCCAATCACACCAATCAGACTTCAGCTGACCATACGTACTAGTGAACGAAAACAACACCAGTCAATAGTAGATATGCATTGCCAGAGCATACTACCTCAACCAACTTCTGAATCTTCATATTCTCACTCCTTGAAAGAACTGCCACTTCTGATCGTGGTGTTTGAATAACAAGATTCATGGTCCCAATCCTCTTAAATGGAATAGCAGTCAGGTTACCCCATTATTGACTTCTATCATCCAGGGGACTTGTCTTCCAGTACACCATAGTACTTCAGGGAACAACTATCCAACCCTGATCAGTCTACAGGAATAAGGCACACAGCAGGGATTGCACAATGTCACATCTCAACCAGCTCCACTTCTAGAGATCAGACTTCTAAAAGTGACCTTCTTGAGCATACACACAGTTGACCCTACCCTTGTCAACTTAGCTCACACAGATGTCTCCTCTTCCAGGTCAGGAGTAGGTTCTAAACAAAAGTATCCCTTTGTTTGACACCTAAACAACATCTGCTCTTCAACTAGTAGCTGCATACTTGTTGAACATGTTCTAACATCCCATAGAACATTAGTTCCACCTCCTTGGAACAAACCCTCCTTGAAGGACTTCAAGGTCTTCATATACACTACCCAAGAGAGTAAAAGAATCAGTGATTAGGTGATTCTTATCATCCTGAAGTGAGAGCGTCATGATGAGTGGACTTGAGGATACTCAAGTATCTTTGACATCTTCAGTAGATTATGATGAAATCTTGAATGCAACAGCCTTTCAACCATATGAGGGGAAACTACATCAGAGTTTGAGTTTTTCCAGGTATTATGCAGCAGAAATCATAATACCACTCAACCTATGAACACACACTTCACCAGATCAGCCTCCAAGACCATACCAAGTTTGAATGTGATTCAATACTGGCACAGCTGTCCCACACAAAGGCCAATTGCCAACCTCCAGAGATAGGTACACACCATTCCAGTCATTAACAGTCCATCCACCTACTTCAAGGGACCATACAGGGGAATCACAGAACCTTCCAACGGTTCCACCATCAGTACTAACATAACTCCTTACAAGATACCAGAAAGTATCACCCATGGATCTCATCCAGAAACAGAACAGGATGCCTGCTCTGATACCATTTGAAATTCAGGTGTAGTCAGATTTCCGATGTTCTACTCCAAGTCATGACATCTGATCCAACATTGTAACTAATACTACAAGACAGTTATTAAACCCTGTACAAATATGCACACGTTCACAGATGTCACGACATCTGCTTCTATATCACCCTAGAATGGAGGAACACCTAGTTCTGTCCATCTAGTGCAAACACACAATAGAGATCAAACATAGCCCTTATGTTTATTTATCCTGCCCAGTTATCAGCATGATGTCTCAACATTGGTTTGAACATCACCTGTACTAACATTACAGATGAGTGAACTGTAACAAACCAAACAGTCCATCAATATCAGTTGTTAATGGTGAATGTCATAACATTCTATTTTACATTCAGACTGCAGGCTATGTGTCATATCTGTTATTCCCTTCATAAACAGACTAAAACCAGACTGAGTTATAACAGACAAAATATAGTGTGCAGAAGGTAAAAACACAAGCAATTGTTAACCCAGTTCGGTGCAACTCACCTACGTCTGGGGGCATACCAAGCCAGGAAGAAGATCCACTATCAGCAGTATTAATTTAGAGTTAAACTCCCCCGTTTACAACTCTTCACTTAATCCCTACCCAATGCAATCTATACCTAGGAACTCCTAGATAGAAACCTCCAGTTTCCATTCCTATCACTACAAATACAATGTAATGTTAACCAACTTGAACGTGCTTCACAGCTTCATTCAAGAACATAATCACTCTTGCCTACAGGCTTTGAGTTACAAACACTCTCAGCTTTGAACACTGAGAAACACATGGTAACCTTCCCACAGATTAGGAGGTTTACCTCACACACACCCCTAAATTTTCATTCTAAGAGGCTTACAAAAACTAGGTTACAATAAGCTATTTATAACCTAATCACCCAACTGGATTTGGGCCTTCAGAAATCGCAGCAAACTTGTTTTTTGCTGTTATAAAACCAGCAGAAAGTTTCTGCTACAATCAAGGTCTTCAATCTCTTAGTTCCTAAAATATCTCCATATTTAGTTCCTAAAATATCTCAAGACCTCCACAAATAATGCCACATAGGATTCTAACTAATTTCCACATATTAGTGTGCTAACAAATAGGCTATTTGTTAGGTTCCTTAATTGTAGCTTGGTTGTTGGTTTCCTGGATTTTAGCCTGAGAAAAATGCTGAAACAGAAAAACTAAACAACCTACAATATAGCATATGCTGTCAGGAATGAATGTCACAACATTCAGCTTGACATCAAGGTCCATATGCTAAGTCTGTTTTTCCTGAAAACAGACTGTACAAATTTGCTGAACTGTACAGGACCAATCTGTCCATTCTACAGTAACATCTTACATTAATAAATGTCAAAGCATCCAATTTGACATTTACACATTTAGCCTTAAGTCAGTTCTGTTATCCTCTTGAAGAACAGACTGATAAACATACTGAAGTGTAGCAGAACACCACTCTGTCTATTGTTCAGTATATGCTGTCAATGATGAATGTCATAACATCCAGTTTGACATTCAGACAATAGGCCTTATGCCAGATCTGGTATTTCCTTTATCACCAGACTGAAAATAAATACTGAGTTCTAACAGAACACCAACTGTTCTATTCCTCAGTATTTGCTGACATGGATGAATGTCATAACATCCAGTTTGACATTCAATGAATCCTGTATTAGCTAATCCTGCAGTAAACTACTCAAGTGTGTCATGACATCAGTCAAGACATCAGAGTACAGCTAGATATTCTAACCTACAATGCAGTCACACAAACACCTTCACAGCATGTCATGACATCAGTCAAGGCATTAGAATCCAATTAGTGTTTTACCATACAATGCAGCCAATCAAACATCTACACCATGAAACCCTAATTTCTGATTAAATCCAGATGAACACTTTGATAGCTTTGAATCCTTCATTGATGAACTGAGGACCATAATAAGATACTTGGACCCCCCTGAGACCCTTGAGACTTGTATACTTAGAAAATGAAGTTCAATTCTCAGTCTTGCTTTGTGTGGGCTCCTTCTGTTAAGGAGTGATCGATCAAAACCTGATCTCCATGTCACTAATGCAGTATGCAATGAGTATGACCTAATATGATGCTAATGAAGTGTAAAACATAATCCAATGCTTCCAGGAAAAATGAAGGGTAAATTTTGGGGTATTAGACCATGGTACGCTGATTTTGTGAACTATCTTGCCGCTGATATCATACCACCTGACCTCAACTATCAATAGAAGAAGAAATTCTTTAAAGATATAAGACACTTCTATTGGGACGAACCACTCCTTTTCAAAAGAGGAACTGATAACATATTTCGATGTTTTGTCCCAGAAGAAGAAGTCAGAAACATTATAGAGCATTGTCATTCTTCACCCTATGGTGGACATTCAAGCACATCAAGACATACGCTAAGATCCTTCAAGCTGGTCTTTATTTGCCGACATTATGACGTGATGTCCATGCTTATATTGTCCGATGTGACCGGTGCCAACACGCTGGAAACATCTCAAGACTTGACGAAATGCCTTTGAAGAACATCCAAGAAGTAGAACTATTTGACGTTTGGGGTATTGATTTCATGGGACCTTTTCCATCTTCATTGGGAAACAAGTACATTTTGGTAGCAGTTGACTAGGTGTCCAAGTGGATAGAAGCTATCGCCGCACCCACCAATGACACAAGAGTAGTCATCAAGATGTTCAAGAATAATATCTTTCCCAGATTTGGAGTTCCACTACTTATCATAAGTGATGGTGGATCACATTTTATATCCAGGATATTTAATAAACTCTTAAGGAAATATGGAGTAAAACACAGAGTAGCAACACCATATCACCCCCAGACTAATGGTTAAGTGGAAGTATCTAACAGAGAGATTAAGCAGATCTTGGAGAAAACTATATCAATATCCAGAAAAGATTGGTCTGAAAAGCTAACAAAAGCACTGTGGGCTTACAGAGCTGCTTACAAAACCCCTATTGGAACTACACCGTACTAGTAGGTCTACGGGAAGTCATGCCACTTACCTTTTGAACTCAATCACAAGCCATATTGGGCCATCAAGACCCTAAATTTGGATTAACTTTCATCTGGCAAGAAGCGAATCCTTGATATTCACAAATTGGAGGAACTCCGCCAGAACTCTTACGAGAATGTTGTTATATACAAAGAAAGAACCAAAGCTTGGCACGACAAAAGGATTGTGAAAAAGGAATTTAATATAGGCGACTCTGTTCTCCTCTTCAATTCGAGATTACGACTTTTTCCAGGTAAGCTGCGTTCGAAATGGACAGGCCCCTTTGAGGTTTCCAAAATCCTAAAATCTGGAGCAACTGAAATCCGGAACAACTCCTGTAATCTGTTTGTGGTAAATGGACAAAGACGAAAGCAATACCAAGGAGGTGACATCCCCACAGAATGTCATGACCAAACTCTGATCGACCCTCCAGTTCCTACCTCTAATGTATAAAGTTTGAATCGTCAAGCTAACGACGTTAAACAAGCGTTGCATGGGAGGCAACCCATAATTTCTTTTCCTTTACTTTTACAATTTTCAATTTATATTTTTATTTGTTATATATATGTATATCTATGTGGAGACTAACAGTTATGATATTTGCGATTTCATGTGTCATCTGTTTCTAATCTAACTTTTCAGGAATGGAGAATATCGACACTATGCCAGTAATCTTTCGTGACCCAGTTCAAGAGCAGCGCTACGCCATGCTTTCACAGCGCCCAATGCTGCCCACTAGATATCCTGACTCGAGCTGCATGGAGGCATTAGGCATTGAGCCTAGTGTCAGGCATTTGTGCAATCAGTTGCAGGGGGATGAATATACTAATGATATGCATGTGACTTACAGGAACCTGACCTTGGAGTTCCTGAGCTCGCTGACCTACGAGACCTATGTTGGTCACGCTAGTGATGGAGGATACATTAATTTCAGGTTATTTGGGGCAGAATACACCTTCAACCACAAGCGTTTCGGCGACTTGCTTGGATTTCAGACTGCCTATGATGCTTCATCTGAGCTCCCCATGAGCTATTTTCTGAGCCGAGACGTCGAGAAGTTTTGGAGCGACATTACGTGTGGAGGTAGTCCTGACCCTTCCACACAAATCTCCAACAAGATTCACAACCCTGCTTTCAGATACTTCCAGATGATCATTACCCACACCTTCCTGGGGAAGAGTGGCCCTGATACGCATGTGAGTGCTGAAGAGATCTTCTTCATGTACTGTACCACTCAGTCACGTCCAGTAGATTATGGAGCTTTCCTGATCGAGAGTCTATATCTTAATGCTTGTTCTCCTGCGAGCCCTATACATGTTTGAAGCACGGTGACTCATATAGCCTCATCCCTGGGACTCGATAGAAGACTATCTCACCTGACGTCTTATTGCAGCTACACCTTGATGGATATTGATTTTTGTCTGGACCGTGGCCTCATGAGGAGATCTTCTTTCCAACCAGATCAATACAGGCTATTAATCGAGGGTGAGACTACTCACTACTTCACTTTACCTGACCCTCAGGTGACTTGTGTTATTGATCAGGCCAACTGGGCCTACGCCATAGAAGGGCAGGGAGAGACAGTAGACGAGCCGAAAATCGCACCTATCAGAATCAAAGTTCGCACCAACAATCCTACCTCCATTGCTAGAGCGTTAAATCTACACGTTGAGTTAGCCACCTTGGAATCACTCCCTCACCGCACCATTAACTTAAAGTTTTTGAAAGATATGAAATTATGCAAGGTGTGGCGAGAAGGTGGTTTTCACCTCATGATACATGGTGCAGTTGTACCCAGTGTTGTCCTACCATGCTCTCAACGTACAGATGTGCGACATGCGAGGAACTGGACATACGATCTTGATGCTCCACCCTTTACCGGTCCTTTGCCACCTAACGTTCCAATGGACGATGGGCAAGGGACCGATGATGAGTATGACCGGCGTGACCAGTCACCTGCTCATGATATTCCTGCTGCATCGCCTGCACACGTTGCACCTTCTTCCTCTAACCCTTTTGCAGGTACCACTCCCGGTTTCTACATCACCGAGGAGATGTGGCGCGAGCACCTGGCTCGTGAGGAAAGGCGTGACACCCTCCTGAATACCATAAACCAACAACTGACATATAATATGAGTTTTATGGTAGCTTCCCAGCAGCGTAGTGAGAAAGCACATCGAACTATCACTGAGTCCTTACTTGCGATCACTAACGAGCAGCAACGCCAGTGACAAGCTAATGAGCGTCACTTCGCTCTTATCGAGGCCACCCAAGGATCTCTCTTAGGTCGCTCTCAGCAGCTGTAGGAAGGACTTAGTACTCGAACTAGACGTCGTCGACCCAAGCATCCTAACCAGGGCGGTGATAGTGATGGTACTGGTGCTCACCCCTAGCTCTCTCTCTCTCTCTCTCTCTCTCTCTCTCTCTCTCTCTCTCTCTCTCTCTCTCTGTCTCTCTCTTCCAGGTTACTCCTACCATATCTCATATTGAAACATTGAGGACAATGTTCGGTTTAAGTGTGGGAGGAGATTTTATCACTTTTTATCTTTCCTTTATTATCGCTTTTTATCGCTTTCCTTTACTTTTATCGCTTTTTACCGTTTTCTTTTATTTTTAGTATGTTTTGTTTATTTTAGTTTTTTGTTTTTCCTTTCAATAAAATAACATGTGTCTGACGAGTCATCTGTGTAGTGTATCCGCATTTCTCCCATTTCTTTAACCTTACCAAGAAAAAAATTTAGCAAAGAAAAAAGTACACCTTGAATATTCAGGCTTTAGTACAGGTTTAAAACAGGATGTAAAAGACTTGGGAATTTTTTTTCTAAAAATCGGTATTATCTTAACACCTTAGGCTTCATGATTATAAGAGTCGATCCCGATACCCCATATGTTGTAGCCCCAATTTTTGTTCCAAATAAGTCCTTAAGTAGTGTATCCTTGCAGTCAGCTCCGGCTTAAGCATGCTCTACATAGGGGACCGATGAAAATAAGTGAATGATCACAAAAATTCTTGCTTTGTTCTCAAGTCATATGAAAATACGGGCTAGGTGACTCTCACACGGTCATTTAACCCAACAAAACAAAGACATATGCGAAACATGCAGAAGAACTTGGTAGGGTGGATTACGATCCAATCCCCCACAACTGCAAATTGGGTTAAATAAAGGGGTTACACCAACTTATGTACCGGAGCCCCATGCTTAGAAAAATAAAAAATAATAATAAGTCTATTTGTTTGTTAGTTCAGAGGTATCTGGCGCTGAACTTGGTAGGGTGTGTAGCGGTGTATTCGTCACTTTATGATTTATTGACTAAATCAAAAGCAAAGCATACAAAGAATCGAGTCGCCACCGCACTTTTATTTATCCTAAGGATTGGCTAAAAAGCGAACAAAAGCCTAAGAAGTTTTACACATAGAAAACTAATAAAAAGATCAGAGAGTTTGGGTAAGGGGTAAATTACGCAATGGGAAGGTGTTAGGCACCCAAAATGTCCTAGGTACTCCTAGGGAGCCCTTTTCACACTTGTTGTATAAAAAATGTTTATTTGTTTATGACATATTGTGCAAACATGATTGGGATGATGAGAAAAGAATGTACAATTTTATTATTTTTGTGTTTGAACGGATGAACCCGTTGCCTACGTACCTTCCATGAAAGGTAAGGATCAAAATGTCGTAGTTCGGCTAAAAGATTTCCAAAATATTAGTGGGTTCATTTTAAAACAAGAGCACTAAGGCTTTTCATTACCAATGGGAGAAAACTCAACCTGAATCAACAATCCACCATGCGAGGACGACTTCAACATACTATTGAGGGGTTAACCCTATAATAAGTATGGAAGACTTACAATCAACTCACTAAGGATAAGGTAAGATTTACATCAACCACTATGGTAATTGAAACCTATGGCTAATGTATGAAAACATATTAACAAATGGACAAAGCCACAAAACAATTGAATGAGTGAAGTTAATTGATTATGAGTATTCACAAAATATGGTCAAGATATGATTAAGATTCAATTCAAAGAAGTGTTATGAAATGGAGTTTGAAAAAGTCAAGGACTTAGGGTCCAAGTTTCTAATTTGAAAAGACATGAAGATGTTTGCACAATAGTTCAAAGTTTTTGAATTAACAATGTGAAAAGGGAGTTTTGGAAACAAAAGGGTGTGGATAATGGAGTGTAAAACTTCTCAGAAAGGTTCACCTCTTGAGATCATATAGAAGATGATTCAAGTGTGTCCTTAGGAATAGGCAAATGAACAATAACAAATAAGCAAAACAAATGATAACGGATGCCAATTACTGGACTTACACCAATCTCACAACAAAGGTGGATACCGGATACCAATAAATGGATTTACACCAGTCTCCTAAAACAAACAGGGATGTCAGATGCCAATAAATGGACTTATTCCAACCTCCTAAAGCAAAACAAAGCATGGATATCAGATGCCAATAAATGGACTTATTCCAATCTCCTAAAACAAAACAATGATATCAGATGCCAATTGCTGGGCTTATACTAGTCTCACAAAGGAAAACAAAACCTGGATATCAGATGCCAATCTATCTGGACTTACTCTAATCTCCAAAGGATGATCATAGGAATACAAAAGCCAACAACATGGACTTACAATTGAATCCTCACATACAACAAACAAATAAAAACACTAAGCAAAGAGGACATAAGTGGCCAATGAAATGGTCTGACACTCAATCCCTTCCAAATCATAGGAACAATGGCCAATGAATGGACTTATAGTTGATTCCTCAATGGGCAAACTCAAACAAATCACAAAGATATGAAATGATGATCATGCAATAAATGAACAATTAATGATGATAAATGCACAAAGGCAAACAAGCAAACATGTACAGATGAACCAAGCAATCAATCAAACAAAGTCAGATAGCACACACTATATGCAAGCAATTAGGCTCAAGCAAGGGTTAGACTTTAAAGTCAACTGGAATGGGGTAAGTGGTGCTCTTAACCTTAACATTGAGAGTTAAGGTGAAGCAGATGAAAAGGATATGAGGGGTGTGCCTCATTGCTCTTATCCCTGGCCAGGGAGAGCATTGAATATCAGAAGGTGTGGGAGTTCAGAAAGTTGGAACTCTCTCCACAAGTTAATGACTCTATAGATCTTGGATTAAGATCCACAATGCTACAACATGTAATGTGAGCAAAGGGAAGACACACAGAATAGTAGGAGATGGACTACACATCTCTTGTATCTACCAATTGCCTTATATGAGGTCTTTTCCTGCTTGGGGACAAAGATAAACAATCACAAACATTGCCTCCTAAGGAGGACTTCAGACAGGTGCCTGGCCAAGTAACAAGCCAGGTCTTCCAGACTACATGAAGAAGAGATGTTATACCTCAATGCTTAAGCTATCAAGCAAAGCAAAAGCAAGTTCACAATGAACTATAGCAACTAAGGTACCTGAAAAACATCAAACAAATCAGTACCACTATACAGACAAACATCCAACAGTTAATGCAACAGACAACCAATATAGGCAAAGGCATAAGCCACAAGTCAATCCCAATTGAATCAACTTCAACCTACAAAACACACATTAGTAATCAAAAGCAAATATCAAATGCTCTCAAGATGAGGCATCATCAATTGTGTAACTTGCATGTGCAACTTGAAACAAAGCTTTAAACATGAGAGGCAAACCCTTAGGCCAAAGCCTAGGGTAAAAGATGAGGAAAAATTTGAAACAGAACATGAAAATTCACAAGAGTCAATTTTAATCAATCAAGAATAGTATCCAAGTGGTCTCATGTCAAAAGCATCAACCAATTTCATTTTATAAACAAATCATGTCAATGTATGCAAGTTGGAAGCTCAATGATGCAAACAGAATGATCACAAGCATATTAATTCCAAAATGACTCAATAAATCTCAAGAAAAATCATGTCTAAACAGAATACGTAAAATGATCAGCACACCAAAAATCATGGCATTTGGAAAAGTATAAGCAAGTCAAAGAAATTCCATAAGTCAATGTAAGCATCGACAAGCTCAAATAGGAACAAAATGATGCATCAACTTAAGGCAATCCTAAAATAGAGATGACAAGTGATAAATGATTCAAACCAAATCCAAGACAAACTTCGATGTGTCAAGAATCAATGTTCAAAATTTCAGGCTCATATGATAAGGCATAAGAATTTCACAAATCATGAAAGTTCAACACTCATCCAAAGTCCAAACATGACAAGCCAAAAGAGAAAATCTCAAACAAATTGGAAATGAGTCTAAACATTCTACACAAATTCATGACCAAACTTAACATCCATAAGTAGCATCATGCAAAAATTCAGATCATTTAGCATTTATTTGACATGGTAAAGAAAATCAGCAAATTCAAAAAGAAATGGTGTGACACACATTGTCACACCTCCATTAATCACATCATAACTCAACATCCAGAAATGAGAAAAATGCAAACTATATACCAAAATGACCAGGAATGAATCTAGTTTCAGCATGTCAATTTTCATGTTCATTGGATTAACCATCATCATTTCACAACCAAAATAGCAAGCAAGGTGCAAGAAGACATAAGCATGAACAAATCCTAGGCAAATTAAAAATCCAACCGAGCACAAATTCTGGAAAAATCATCAAAAAATAATAGACATCATGAAGATCATTTTGAAAAAAATCTCATGTGATTTGGATAATTATTTTTAGAGTTATGGATTTTTGAATGGAAAGAAAAATTAAAATATGTGAAAGGAGGCATATGAACATGATAAGCACAAGTGAAGAAAATACAAAAGCCAAAAGTGAGAAATGCTCTGGTCCGGATTCGAACCGTGTGTGCATTCAAATGTGAGCGTGCTTAAGTGAAACGCACCGTTTCACTTAAGTCTAGTTGGCGCTGAAAACGAATCTGGACCAATCAAATGGCCACGCAGTAGCCAGGTGTACCAATACATGAACATTAACAAGAATCCACATGCAAAACACGCCAATGAAGATCAAAACGGATCTGGAAATAGAAACCCTAGTTGTTCATACGCATTCATCATGTTCATCAATCACCAAGATCCAATATGCACAGAAATTCATGAAACATACATCATTCGATTCATCTCGCATCACACATCAATAATCCAGCATCAATTCAACCTAATTCTACTCATGTCAAACAGATCGAGCACAAGCAAGTTTCAATCATCAAACATCAAATCATGATAACTAACTCAATACTTAATGAAATCACTAGATCTAAAGTTCAGCATAACCAGGGATGAGAGATCTACAAGATGCACATGTTTATTTCAAGAATTAGAACATTCAAAATCTAACCTCTATGAAGATGCAGAAGCTAATTTGCTGGATTCAAGGCTTGGAATGCAAAAACAGATGTTCTCCTAAGCTTAGGTGAATGAATGGATGCAAGAGAATAGCTCAACAATGCTTGATCTCGATAGAATCATCAACTGCCATGGGAGATGCAATGCTTCAACAGTCACGATTCTTCAAGAATGCTTCAAGATCCAGCTTCAATCTACTCCAATTATACCTGTAGATGATGAACAGATCGAAGGCAAAGCAAAAGAGATGAAGAAAATTGATGAAAAAAGTTGAGAGAATTTGAGATGAAAAATTTGGATCTGAGTTTGTGAAGTTGTTGTTGCTGAATTCTGTTAGGATTAGGAATATATACCCTTTGCTAATGAAACTCCTTAATCATGATTAGGCTAATGCAAAAGGAATTAGATGAAATGAAGTAGTTTATGCAAATTGCCAAAATCACCCTTATGCTTATATGCCAATGGAACAGTGCGAATTTGGCTTGGAAATGCATTGCAAAATCTGCTTTGATGCATATGAAATTGGTTGGAAGTGGAAATAATGCCCAATTTTCAAATTCACCTTTTCCCTCCAAAATTCAAATTAATTCAAGTGAAAAATGCAATATTTTTTTGATGAGAATTTGTGAAATATGATGCATGATTATGATAGTAAGGATCAAGAGTGAAATGCTCCAAAAAGAACCACATGATTTGGCCTTTTGGTTCAAAAGTTATGCTAGCTTGAAGTTCAAAATTCCTTGGCAATGACTTGATCATAACTTGCCAACCACAAATGAGAAATGGATGTTCTTGGACTTTTTGGAAAGGTGAGAGCAAGATCTTCAACTTTCATGTTGGACAAAATTTGATTTGAAGCTTGCTTGATGATGTAAAGTTGAGGAGAAGACCTTTCCATTTTTGGCAATTTGAAATTACAGGTCACTTACTATTTTTGGAAACTTTCCATCTGACCTCAAATTCTTCATTGTTGATGTTTGACATGTTAAATAAGGCTTGTATGGACATGAATGAGGTCTCTCTAACCATCTCCCACCTTCAAATCCATGATTGAATGCACAGTTAACTTATGTTGACTTTTTTAGGGTTTCAGTTGACCTAGCTGTGATCAGATGAAATCCAAGCCTCTACCACTTGGGATCTTGATTCAAAATGATATCACAACTCACATGAACTCTTGTGAATGATCATGGTGCCCAAATTCTTCAGAATGGCCACCATATACTGGCTCAATGAATTGCCTTTGTCTGTCTTGACCTAATGTTGCTTCATCTGCAAGTAACAAGGTTAGATGACAATATTTTTGTACTTTTGGGTTAGTAAACAAATGAAAAGCAATGATATACAAATGCTAAACATGCTTGGTGATCAAGAACCGCACTCAAAAGATAACCTACCCACAGGAAAGGAGGCAAGGTGCACAATGATCCTTGAGGCAATGATATGATATGATATGATGCCATGAGGGATCTTAGGGACAAAATTGGGGTCTTACAGATGCCCCTATTTAAGGTCATTCTACCCGGAGAAGTGAAGTTTAGAAATCTTCATCTTGACGCGGTAGAATGGGCTTAAATAACAGTAATGAGACAAATTTTGGTCCCTAAGAGACCTCATGATGCAGGTGTATGCATGAAAAAGAAACAAACTCTGTGGGGATATACTTCACACAGAAGAAAAGACAATCCCTCTGAGTAATACACTCACCAGGAACAGAGACTCAAACGGGACTCTTGCGGGGACTCTTATTGGGGATAAAAAGAAAAAGAATGCGTGAGCAGGACACGACTCTGATTTGGGGGACAAACTGACACAGCGTGAACAAAACACGACTGGACTGGAGACCTCACTGGGGAGTGAAGGACTCACATTGGGGAAAAGAAGATTTCCAAAGGACAATACATCCATTGGAAAGACACAAGCTGACTCAAATTATCCACAAAGGATACTTCAGATGAAAATCCGGACTCGGACCAAGGAAAGATTCACAAAGAACCTCCCTGCCGGGAAATTTTTGTGCATATATTGGGGAAAACGCCAATACAGCAAAAGGTAAAAATCACCACCAGAACTCCACTGGAGAAGTGTCTAACAAAGAGACTCTCACGGGGAAAAGCAACAAGGCAATGAGGTGTTACCGGTATAAGGGTAACAAACTCGGGAAGAATGGATATCTAAGACCGGTATAAGGGTGAGAGATATCAATCAACCAAACATCTGAGAAAGACCTGAAAAAGGTACATCAACTCAGGAAAATCTGACTCCACAGGGGACCGAGGTCATAATAGGGAGCAGAAAGGAAGGAACACCAGAGATACCGAGGTATATAATAGGTGACCGACCAAATCGTGAATTGGTATATATGCCAAAACACTCATCATCCAAAAGGAGGGCTTAAAAAAGCAAATCGACTTACAGGATGGACATTCGAATCCACGACGGGAAAACGGATCTTACTCAACTAGGGACACAAACCCAAAGAGCGCATGAGATATAATATCCATTACCGTCAGAACGTGGATAGAATACTCGCATGAGATATATTATCTATTACCGTCGGAACGTAGATAATACACTCGCATGGAAGGAAACACCAGAGATACCAAGGTATATAATAGGTGTCCTACCGAAAACGTGAATTGGTATATATGCCAAAACACTCATCATCCAAAACACAAACTGGTTAAAGGATGGATATTCGATTCTACAAAGAATACGAATCTTACTCGACTAGGGAAACACAAAAGGCTTCGACTGAAGAGTGCATGAGATATATTATCCATTACCGTCAGAACGTGGATAACATACTCGCATGGAAGATTATCCACAACCGATTACTGGGTTAATAAAGGATAAATCGACCGAAAAGAAAGGCATCGGGATACCAAAACTAGGTATATAAAGACGACCAATCAAAGGGAGCAACAATCATTACCAAGCAAACGGGTAAATGAAAGAAGACTCACTGGGGATACATTGATACAAAAAATCAATGACCCGGGGATGAATTGCACAAACAACAATTATCCGCAAAGACTAGCCGGGGATATATTGATAAACAATCAATAATCCGGGGAATAAATCACTAGCAAACGGTGAAAGGACCCACTGGCGACCTCAAAAAGGATAAAATTGCGAGCATACGACAATTATCCAGAAGACTTGCTGGGGATACAATTGCGAGCATACGGCAATTGTCCAGAAGCAAAGAATATCAACATCAAAACTGAATGAAGATAACCACAAAGAGTAACCATCATCGGTTAGGATGAACAACAAGGTTAACTCTGCAAAGGGGAGAAATTCTCTGGCTGAGGAAACAAGAGGTTTAACATTACCAACTACCGGGTAGAAAACCAAAAACTCAGTTGGGGATAGGATTGCTGGCATACGGCAATCATCTATCAAAGTACAAACTCCGTTGGGAATAAAACCACAACAGCACAAAATCCACCATCAACCAGACTGAACCACAAAGGTTACCACTGCCAGGGGAAAAGAGATAGGACTTACAACTACCGAATACGGGGTAGTGGCCAACAACTCTGATGAGGATAAAAGAAATAGGGTTTACATCTACCGAATACTGGGCAGCAGACCAACAACTCCACGTGGGGAATGAAGGAATCACAATTCCGCACGGGAACCCAATAGGGTTTATAACAAACCACCCACTCTGCTGGAGAGCGAGAAAATAGGATTTACGACTACCGATTACTGGGTAGAAAACCAAACAAATCTTGCCGAGGAATAAAAGGTATATAACCACAAATTCCGCCGAGAAGAGGGAACATAGGACTTACAACTACCGGTTACTGGGTAGAGGCCCAAAAAGATTCCGTTGGGGATAAAAGAATTAATGCCGGTTACTGGGAAATTCATTCATTTATTCCACAGGGAAGCACAAGAAACAGCTGACAAATAGCCCATTCGGGGTCAATCCGAAAAGACAGACTGAATCAAGACACGTCCTAATGAGGATATAACTCAATAGGAAGATCCATCCCAATATATGTGTTGGGAGGAAACGGAAGAAACCGTCATCCACGAGGATAATCTCAGTGGGGAACTGCAGAAGGAAATATAGACACTTTCTGCTCATGGGGCTGACTCTATATGGAGAGATTTAAACGCCCGACATCTGCTTGGGAAGATCTATTGGAGAGATCTATATCACCCAAAGCAGGAGACAACAAACAAGAGATATATGGCAAAAATGCAACATGAATATCTGAATGTTTATGATTATGCATGAATATGCGTGATTTATGTTTGATGAATGCTGACAAAACAGACATTTCTAACACAAACAGGCCCAGGAATCAAACGCCCGGTACTATACTTCCAGGGGAAAAACCAACTGGAAAGCCAATCTGCAGGAGATCCACATGCTGAAAAGCAAAGATCTGCGGGGAGGCGAAAGAGTTCAGAGATATCACGGAAACACCAAATCCCTGAGTAATGGATCAACAACAACCCAACTGGAGTACAGAAAGTCACAACAGGCAACAACGGCCGCAAAGACAAATCTTTTGGGGAAACAGGAGAAATCCCAAAATATCTGTAGGGGATCAAGAGTTCGCTGCACAAGCGAGAACTGCTACGAAAGCAACTCCAAATAACTCCACTGGGGAACAACCCACAAAGGGAGAACAGATCATCCATGTAGAGTCTAACTGCACAAGCAATTCTACCTGGGGAGAACACAAGTAGTCACTCCATCGGGAATAAACCCACTGAAGGAGGAAGAATAGATCACACAAGTAGATTCTGCAACAAGCCACTCTACTGAGGATCAAAAGCAATTAGGGGATCAACCCAAATCTCTGGATGATAGGCTACCAACCAACCTACTGGGGAAAACAGAGGTTTCAACAAGCATACACTGCCACAAAATCAACTCTGTCAAGGATACCAGATCTGACGGAGACTCTGAGGGGAATATCACGGATGCAATCCTGACTCTGTTGGAGAATACCAACTCTTTTGGGGATTTTGCACACATACAATCCACCAAACCACAAATCTACTGATGGTCCCACTGGGGAATCCACTGAAGAATCCACTGGGGATATGGAAGAGAGCTGGGGATCAACCACCAAATGCTGACTCTTCTGAGGAGAACACCCACAACTGCTGAGGAGGAACACAATCACTGCCCTGCTGAAGGGGATAAGCGCGCTGATGGGGAGATATAACAACTCCGCTGGTGACTTGGCCAGGGAAGAGGGTACTGCTGGAGAAAAACGACGTCTTCCACAAGCACTCTACTTTGGGGATACATCACAGATCCCACTAGCGACTGTGCTGAGGAAAGAAGCAACAACTCAGCTTGCGACAATGCTGGGGAAAGCGGTAAAGTATCGGGATATCAATCCACCAACCATTGAATCTTCAAAGGGAAAGCATCCATGCTGAGGAGAAAAACCACAACTCCACTGGCGACTACACTGGGGAGAGTGACAGGGTACTGGGGTCTCAAACCACCCATTACCGAAACTTCCAAATGGAAAACACCCATGCTGGGGGAGAATACTGCTGGAGAAGAAAACGAAGTCTTCACCAACACTTTGCTTAGGGGAACAACCCCAACAAAAACTCTGCTTGGGGAACAACCCCAACAACAAAGCAGGATAAAGAGGATACAACCAATGCCAGGAATATGAACAAATGTCTTACCTGTTGGAAATCATGCCACCCTTGGGAGAGCACTGAGAATTTCTTAAGTATCCTTTCATCATTGTGAATGTTCACTTTGTTTAAAACAACAATTTTGAAACATTTATTTGTTTAAAACAATGACATTTTATCAATTAAACATGCAAAACATTTGTTGAATTGAAACAAATAAGAGTGCAAATAATTGGATAAAAAGCTCAAATTGATTTGATGGAATGGTAGCCTGCAAATGGCAAGACTCCATAGATCTGTACAAATTTGGAATCAGTGATATATATTGGAAGAGGGCTACATTGAACATAATGATCCTTTCTCTACCAATTTGAATCTCGATGTATTCGAAGCTTCAGTCGACGAATCGAGAACCTCTGACGAAAAGACAGCTGCGGAACAGAAAGTCTTGTCAGGATGCAGTTACTTTCCAAATCCCTAATTTTTGCCTAGATTGCCCCAGGGTGAGGTACTCAATCTAGCGGGATGCAAATATACTTTTTTTTCATGTCTCTAATTTTTGCCTGGATTACCCTTGCGGGTTCTCCACCGAGACGCTCATTTTTGCCTAAGCCGCCCTTTCGGGTTTTCAACTTAGCGAGCTATTCTGTTTTTTCATTTGCATATACTTTTTTTTTAGGCAAAGTATTTCTTGACTGCATCTGAATTCACAGGACGAGTGAAATCCTCCCCATCCATTGTTGTAAGCATCAAAGCTCCGCCTGAAAAGGCTCTCTTAACAACATATGGACCCTCATAGTTTGGAGTCCACTTGCCCCTGGAATCGGGAACGAAAGACAAGACTTTCTTGAGCACGAGGTCACCTTCTCGGAACACACGAGGCTTGACCTTCTTATCGAATGCTTTCTTCATTCTCTGCTGATATAACTGACCATGGCACATGGCAGTCAATCGCTTCTCTTCAATCAAATTCAGTTGGTCATAACGACTCTGAATCCATTCAGCATCAGTCAACTTGGCTTCCACCAAGACTCTCATTGATGGGATCTCCACCTCTACTGGGAGAACAGCCTCCATGCTGTAAACAAGAGAGAAGGGGGTTGCCCCTGTTGAAGTGCGGACAAATGTACGATATCCATGCAAAGCAAATGGCAGCATCTCATGCCAATCTTTATACGTCACTGTCATCTTCTGGATAATCTTCTTGATATTCTTATTAGCAGTTTCAACAGCCCCATTCATCTTGGGTCTGTAAGGAGAGGAGTTATGGTGTGCAATCTTGAATTCAGCGCACAACTCATCCATCATCTTATTATTCAGATTAGATCCATTATCAGTAATTATCTTATCTGGCACACCATAACGGCAAATCAGCTGGTTATTGATAAACTTCACGACCACATGTCTGGTCACATTCGCATACGAAGCGGCCTCAACCCATTTGGTGAAGTAATCAATTGCTACGAGAATAAACCTGTGCCCATTGGACGCTTTCGGTTCAATCATGCCGATCATGTCAATTCCCCACATAGAGAAAGGCCATGGTGATGAAATCACATTCAGAAGTGTCGGAGGAATATGAATCTTATCCGCATAAATCTGACACTTGTGGCATTTCTTCACATATTTGCAGCAGTCAGACTCCATTGTCAGCCAATAGTAGCCTGCTCTCAACATCTTTCTAGCCATGACATGTCCATTGGAATGAGTACCAAATGAACCCTCATGGACCTCAGTCATTAACAGGTTTGCTTCGTGTCTACCCACGCATCTGAGCAAAACCATGTCAAAATTCCTCTTGTACAGCACTTCACCACTGAGGTAGAAACTGCCTGACAACCTTCTCAGAGTTTTCCTATCTTTCACAGATGCCCCAGGTGGGTAGACCTGGTTTTGGAGGAAATTCTTGATATCAAAATACCAAGGCTTGTCATCTTTCACTTCTTCCACTGCAAATACGTGAGCTGGTCTATCCAAGCGCATCACGGTAATGTTGGGTACTTCATTCCAATACTTGACCACAATCATGGAAGCAAGCGTAGCAAGAGCATCTGCCATCCGATTATCCTCTCGAGGAATATGATGAAAGTCAACTTCTGTAAAGAACGTTGAAATCCTCCTTGCATAATCTCTATACGGAATGAGACCTGGCTGATTCGTCTCCCATTCACCCTTGATCTGAATGACAACGAGGGTTGAATCACCATACACATCAAGATGCTTGATTCTCAAATCAATGCATTCTTCCAGTCCCATAATACAGGCCTCGTACTCAGCCATATTATTCGTGCATTTGAAAGTTAGCCTTGCTGTGAGCGGAATATGCGTGCCATGAGGAGTAACGATTACTGCCCCAATTCCATTTCCGTACTGATTTACAGCGCCATCAAACACCATCGTCCATCTGGAACCAGGTTCCGGACCTTCATCAAGTGTAGGCTCATCACAATCTTTCATTTTCAAATACAGAATCTCCTCATCAGGGAAGTCGTACTGAACAGACTGATGGTCTTCAATCGGCTGGTGCACTAAATGGTCAGCCAAGATACTACCTTTGATAGCTTTCTGAGCTCGATACTCGATATCATACTCAGACAACAGGATCTGCCAACGGGCAATCCTTCCAGTTAAAGCAGGCTTCTCGAAAATATACTTAATTGGATCCATTCTGGATATCAACCAAGTTGTATGATTTATCATGTACTGGCGCAAACGCTTAGAAGCCCAAGCCAAAGCACAGCACGTCTTCTCAAGCATAGAGTACCGAGACTCACAATCAGTAAACTTCTTACTGAGGTAGTAGATAGCAGATTCTTTCTTCTCTGATTCATCTTGTTGACCGAGTACACAACCCATCGAGTCTTCAAGCACAGTCAAATACATAATCAGAGGTCTTCCTTCCGCAGGCGGAGACAAGATCGGAGGTTCAGACAAATAATCTTTGATACTGTCGAAAGCTTTCTGGCAATCCTCGGTCCAATCATGAGACTGATCTTTCCGAAGGAGCTTGAATATCGGCGCACATGTGGCAGTCATGTGGGATATAAATCTGGAAATATAGTCCAAGCGGCCAAGAAAACCTCGGACTTGCTTCTCAGTTTTGGGTGCAGGCATCTCTTGTATTGCTTTGACCTTTGCAGGATCAACCTCAATACCTCTCTCGCTGACAACAAAACCCAACAACTTGCCGGAACGGACTCCAAATGTACATTTGTTCGGATTCAGGCGAAGTCTGAACTTCCTCAGACGCTGAAAAAGCTTCAACAAATGTTCAACATGTTCAACTTCCGCTCGGGACTTAGCAATCATATCATCAACATAGACCTCTATCTCCTTGTGCATCATATCATGAAACAAGGTAATCATAGCTCGTTGATACGTGGCTCCGGCGTTCTTCAAACCGAAGGGCATCACTCGATAACAGAATGTTCCCCAAGGTGTGATGAATGTTGTCTTCTCCATATCTTCGGGTGCCATCTTGATTTGATTATAACCGGAAAATCCGTCCATAAAGGAAAAAACTTTGAATTTAGCTGTATTGTCTACCAACATATCAATGTGTGGTAGAGGAAAATCATCTTTCGGACTAGCCTTATTCAAATCTCTGTAATCAACACACATACGGACTTTTCCGTCCTTCTTAGGCACAGGCACAATATTGGCCACCCATTGAGGATATGTAGAAGTCACCAGAAACCCCGCATCAATTTGCTTCTGAACTTCCTCTTTGATCTTCACTGCCATATCTGGATGAGTTCTTCTGAGCTTCTGCTTTACAGGCACGCACTCCGGCTTCAAAGGCAGGAAATGTTGCACAATATCTGTATCTAGACCCGGTATGTCTTCATATTGTAGCACCTCAAATTTGCACCTATCATTGTACATACATTCTCATATTAGGTCATAGCATAACATGGTCCACTGCATAGCATTGCATTGTCCCATTTGCCTCAAGTGCAAGCCAATCAAGAAATTAGGTCAAACTGGTCAGGAGATCAGTCAGTCAAGCAAGCAAGCACAATTCTCAAGAAGCCAAGGCCCTAGGGTTGGTCCAACATGTTCACATGACTTGGGGATCCATTTGAAGTGTTTTGGTCAAGGATTGGATGTTCAGAAGTCATCAGTCAATGCACAGTCAGTCAGAAACCCTAAAAAGTCAAACTTGGTCAACTGTGTCTGATTTTATGGTTTTGATGGTTGGATTTGGTTTGAGAGAGCTCATTCATGTCCAAGTAGGCCTCATGTATCATGTCAAAGACCATCATGGAAGAATTTGAAGCCAGATCAGAAATTTCCAAAAATGGAAACTGGACCTGTAATTGAAACCTGCCCAAAATGGAAAGTCTTGATCCTCAAACTTACATCATGATACAAGCTTCAAATGAATTTTTGCCCAACATGAAAGTTGAAGATCTTGTTCTCCCATTTCCAAAAAGTCCAAGAACACTCAATTCCCATGTATGGTTGGCAAGTTATGATCAATTCATTTTCAGAAATTCTTGAACTTCAAAAGGCCATATCTCTCAAACCATTTGGCCAATTTGGGTGGGGTTTATTCCTACAAGTCACATTTGATCCCCTCTTTCCAAAAATGTAACTTTCATGCATCAAAACATTACCAATCAAAATGGAATTTTTGGACTTGCTTGAATTAATTTTAAGTGAGGTACAAAAGTGAATTTGTGAAATAATCATTTCTAACCAATTCTACCAATCAAACATGTTCTGAAAATGCATTTGTGACATGAACCAAGTCATTTTCGTGCAGTACATGTAGCCATTCCCAAGTTGCTTGAAAATTGGACAAAAGTACATCTTTCAACAACTACATCCCACCTTTTCATGGATTGTGATTTGTACTCTTAAACAGAGTATTTAAACATCATTTTTCTGCTAAATGAAACCCTAGCAGCCATCAATTACCAACAGAAAACTCATTCTCTCAAAAAATCTCATTTTCTCATTTTGCATTTTTCTGGCCAAAACTTCCAAAGAACCACGAGCTACCTTGTTTGTTTTACCATCTACCATCAATCTTGAGACCATGGCAAGCTTCGTTTTTCTGCTGTAACAGCATCTTCATGTTCTGTTTTACCAAGCACACATCAATGGTGGAATCCGATTTGAGCATTTCCAAGGGTTGTTGAGCCACAAACCACTCTCCATTCATCATTTCAAACCACAAGCTTCATCTGTTTGAGCTTACAACACACAAACAACACTGTTTCGTTGATTTCTTCAAAATCAAGTAAGAACTCAAGTCGCTCTTTTCTCTAAATCATGCAATGCTTTGTGTAGAGCTTTTTATGCTGGTCATTTTGGAACTTGAACCACTGAAAATGGTTGGCTATTTTGAAAGTTATGCTATGTTTAAGTTTGATGATGAAACATGTTTGTGCTTGTTACTCTTTTGTTAGCTCGATCCAGGACATATGATTGTTATATTTTGACTGTGCTTGGTTTGATTGTTCGATTGGTATGCGTATCCATGATTTCTGGAGATTTTGTTCTTCATGATTTGAATGAGGATGAAGCTACAGTGCTAAAACCCTAGAAACCCAGAATTTTTTCTTTTGAATCGTGTTTTTCTGCATTTGGACGTTTATGCATGCTGTTGTTACTGTGCCATGGCCCATGACGAATCATTGCTTGCCACGTCCAGGGGGTGCTACGCACCGTTTCATTTAAGTGACCCCGGAATTACCATTCTGCCATTCTTGTTTTAATATTTCAATTGAATCATTTCTTTTTTTGCATTTTTTATTTCATTTGATATTCAACTCATAAAAATCATAATTCACTCATTTCAATTCCAAAATTCATGGAAATTTTTGCATCATGTCCTGTTTGATGTCTACTATTTTATCATGATTTTTATTGATTTTCTAGATGGCTGGATTTTTAATGGCATTAGGTTTCTTGACATGTATGCATATTTTATACCTTTTGCCAAAACATTTGTGAAATGATGATGCTTTATCCAATGGCTCCCAAATTTTTTGTGCTTAAACTAGACACACTCATGGTGATTTTGGTGTAGAGTTTGTGAATTTATCATTGCTGGTTTGTGAGTTATGATTTTTTGAATTAGGGTGTGACAATTTGTGTCACACCATTGATGTCCAACTTCATGATTTTCATTACCATGCTTCTTGAACTCAAATTGGTTTGAATTTTTGTATGGTTGAGCTTGAATGTGTCTAGTTTATGTGTGAGTTTTCTTGGATTTAATTATGCCATTTCCTATTTGTTTGAGATTTTTCTTCCCTGCCTAGTCAAATGTTGACTTTGTGTGACACATCTTGCCATTCCATTTGGGAAATGCTCATACTTTATTAGATGGACATGAAATTTTACATGAGATAACTAGACATCCTAAGCTTTGCCATGGTTTTAGTCCCATTCATTTATCATATGCCATCCCTGATTTATGAATTTTTCAAGTTGATGCATGTTTGGTTGACCTCCTTAAGCATGTTCAAAATTGCTTTAACTTTCTGATTTTCATTGACTGCCTTCCACTTGTCCAAATGTGATGAAATTTGACATGCTTACCATGCTGTGGGTTGTGATTGATCATGATTTATTTGGTGATTTTTGGAAATGTTTGAGATTTCTTTTGAGTTAAGTCTTGCTGTTGACTTCTATGAGCTTCTGTTTGCTATACCTTGACCTAATTTGTTCATGAAATGATGATGATGATTGATATGAATGTGAACCCAATTGGTTTTGTTTCTTGATTGTTTGAACATGATTTTGGTTGTTTGCCCTTTGCTGTTTTGACTTTTTCATTCCTTTTTGACCCTAGGCTTGCCCTAGTGGTCCTGTTACTCACCTTTGAGCTCATGTTTTCAGGATGACCAACAAATGACCAATGAGACCAATTCTTTTTGATTGAGCTGGCTTAAATATCATTGTCTAACTTGTTTGTTTTGTAGGTGGCTTGGCTCACATGCCTTGAGCCTTGTGACTTGCACATTCATTTGCCTCTAATTAACTGTTGATGTCTGTTTCTGTTTGCTTTGTTTTGAAGTTGCATACTAACATCTGCTTGACCATTTCAGGTGCTTTTAGTTGCTCAGTTCCTTGTGAACTTTTGCTTTGCTTTGCTTGTATAAGCAATTTGCATTGAGGTATACTTCTAATCTTCATGTAGTCTGGAAGACCTGGCCTGTTACTTGGCCAGGCAACTGTCTGAAGTCCTCCTTAAGAGGCAATGTTTGTGACTGTTTACTTTTGTCCTTGCATAGAGTCATAGACCTCCTAAGTGAAGAGGCAATTGGCAGAACCCAAGGGATATGCAATCTATCCCCTGCTATTCTGTGTGTCATCTGCTTTGCTCGCACCACTGTGTTGATGCATTGCAGATACCAACCCAAGATCTTGTACAATTGTACAGTTGAGTCAGTATCAAATGTGTAGAAGGGTTCCCACTTTCTGAACCCACACATTCTTGTCTTAAGCTCTCCCAGGCCAGGGATAAGAGCTGTGAAGTCTCATCTTCACTCACCTTTCATCAGCTTCACCTTAGCCCCTCAATGGCAAGGTTAAGAGCTAACATTACCCAGTTCCAGAGGTTTGTTTGTTGAGGTTGATATGACCCCTCGACTAAAACCTAACCCTTGTTTGAGCCACTTGCTTGTGTATAGTGTGTGCTATCTGTGCTTGTATGTTTGTTTGACTTGCTTCCTGTGCAAGTTAGGGTTAGTTTAGACTTGCTTCCTATGCAAGTTAGGTTTTGCTTGGCTTGCTTCCTGTGCAAGTTAAGTGTGTGTGTGGCTTGCTTCCTGTGCAAGTCATGACTAGGATAGGCTGGCTCCCTGTGCCAGTTAGCTAGAAACCTTAACTTAGGGATGATTTGCATGATAACATCTAGGCTCGAGTCGTAGTCTCCCTAGTGTTGTGTCTCCCTCTGTTATCTGGTTAGGCTAGTCCTTTATCCCTCTGTAGGGGAACTACGTCGCCCTGATCCTCATACCAGATGAGGTACGTAGGCAGGAGATGAGCTGATCTCTCCGGGCGCCTTTTTTCTTTTTGTGTGTGTTGTTTGACAGTTGCTAGGCTTGAGTGTCTGACTCCTTAGCGATTTGTTGTCTGTTTGCTTGAGTGTGTGCTTGACAGTTATAGGCTCGAGTCCCCGACTCCCTATTAACTTGTTGTGTTGTTGTGTGCTTGGAAGCTGATGTAAGACCATCGAGTGGCATTCGGGTTCCAGTGTGTGTGTTTAGTTTCGGATGCTGATGTAAGTCCAGTGATTGGCATTCGGGCTCCACGTTTGCCTGTGTGTGTCTTGTTTGTTTGTGCGCGTGTCAGCCGAGCTACGAATGCTCTGATTCTCCTTCGTCCAAGGAGATACGTATGCATAGGATGCGATATCCTAGCGAGCATGTGTCGTTTCCCCAGTCCGAACTACTTCGACTCTGATGTCTATGCTTGATAGACTAAGTAGGCCCAGGATACGATATCCTGCCGAGTCAGTTTCAGTCAGTTTCTTGTGTCTCTTTCAGCCGGTGTGTGTGTGTTTGAGCAGCGTTTTAGCAACCATTTTCCTTCCTATTCTGCGTGGATCCCGTAGAGTACTACGGATGCGTAGGGGTGCTAATACCTTCCCTCCGCATAACCGACTCCCGAACCCATCCTCTTTGGTCGCGAGACCATGTTCTTTCCTAGGTTTACTTCGAGCGTTTCCTTTCCCTCTTTTGGGATAAATAACGCACGGTGGCGGCTCTGTTGTTTCTTCTTTTCCCGCCGGTTTTTTCGCGTAATGCGACACATATGACCAAGCGAAGATATCGGAATATTCTCGTAGCAACTCAATCAATCTCTTCTTGACGGACTCTTCAAGAAGTGCCCCGATCTTCACCATACGAACACAATCCTCAGACCCCAAGTTGACTGTTTCCAGATCTTCAAGGTGCGGCTGAATGATCTTCTTCTCGTGCTCAAGGAGACGGGTAATTTCATCAGGAATTCCTTCAACATCATCTTCCTCTGCCTCGAATACAGGGAATTCAAAATTGGGAGATGGCGTTGGATCATTATGTTCAATGGGTTATAGGATCAACCTGCATAATGATTTTGGTTAATGAAAAACTTTAGAATCTAAACAAACAAATCATTATGCAGATGAAAAATGATTGCTCTTATTCTTGTTTTTATGGGTTTTTTGTGATCACTGATTTCATGTAAAAAGCAAAAAGTGAAAACAAATGGAAAAACAAATGTTTAACAATGCATTAATTGAATGAAAATATCATTGTATTAAATGCTGCCAACAATGTCATCACTTCTCCTTTTGGCATGGGAGAAGGGTTTTGAACAAAGTGAACCATTACTCTGATCTATGGATGACCGTAGGAACATCTACAACGACCCAATTGTGGCAGACACCACCAGGTATGATGAAATTGTTCAGATCCTCTGCATCCTCTTCTAAGATAGCAACAGCTTCTTCAGGTTGATCAGCATGGATGAATCCTCCACTCTTGAACAAACCTTGCTCATTGAATGCCCCAGACGAATAGCCAATGCCAGCCCGGGATTTATTGTCTTCAAGCTCAATCATCTTCCCCAAACCAGCAACTGCACCACATTCAATGGCCAGTTGTGCATCACCGTAGGAAGCAAATGAATGAGACCTCTTCTCGATTGGTTCATCAATAGATAAAGCTTGGAACGGAGTTCCAACTTCATCCTCAGCGTCAATATAGGAGAAAGAAGACAAGTGGCTAACCAGGAGAGCCTTTTCTCCCCTACCACAACCAGTTTCTTGTTCTTGACAAATTTCAGCTTCTGGTGTAGGGTGGATGTCACGGCACCAGCCTCGTGAATCCATGGTCTACCAAGGAGACAGCTGTATGATGGGTGGATGTCCATTACCTGGAAGGTAACCTGGAAATCACTAGGTCCAATCTTGATTGGGAGATCAACTTCCCCAATCACAGTTTTACGTGACCCATCAAACGCTTTCACAATAACACCACTCTGCCTCATAGGAGGACCCTGATATGACAATCTAGAGAGTGTGGTTTTTGGCAATACGTTCAGAGATGATCCAGTATCCACCAGCACGTTGGACATGGCATCAGACTTGCAGTTCATAGAGATGTGTAAAGCCATGTTGTGGTCTCTTCCCTCCTCAGGGAGATCAGCGTCACATAAACTCAAAGTGTTGCAAGCAGTAATGTTTTCAACGATACCATCAAACTGTTCTACAGTGACATCATGATCGACATACGCCAGATCCAAAAATTTCTGCAGAGCCTCCCTATGAGGTTCCGAGTTCAGCAACAAAGATAATACGGAGATTTTGGATGGCGTTTGTAGAAGCTGGTCTATAACATTGTACCTACTCTTCTTGATGAGCCCCAGCATCTCATCACATTCTTCATTCACAATGCCACTCGGGCCAACAGAAGAGGCAGGAGTCTTTTGTATAGAGGAGGGGGGTTTGGCAACAACAAGTGCCGGGTTCTGAACATTCACAGCAGTCCCAACCGGACACTCAACAGAATCAGAAGCAACAGCCCTAGCCTGAGGCTTAGGCGCAGAAAATACACGACCACTCCGGGTCAACCCACTTACATCGGCAATATTAATGACAGAAGTAGAAGGCAACGGCACTTCCTTCCCATCTTCAACAGCAACGGGGTTATATCTGAACGGCACAGCTCGGTCAGAAGAATAAGGCACAGAGCCTGCAGGCTTAATTATCAGAGAAGGAGAGACCTTCGGCTTGTTGCCATCATAATGGATGACAACAGGCTCGGTCAGCTTGAACACAGGAGAGATAACATTCACTTCTGGTTCGTCTTCATCAACATTACGGTTCTGAAGAATCTCTATCGTTCCTTCATCCAATAGCTCTTGAAGCTCTCTTAGCACTTGGCGACAACCCAGACGATTAACAGAGCAAATGCGACATCTGTCATGGTCATGCTCCATATGGCTGTACTGACACAGGAGACGATGCAACTCGACCAATGAATGTCTAATATGACTGACATATTTGACTTAGTATTTCCCAGGGCACCCCTGGACCATGTTCACTGATTTCCCGTGCTCGGGCAATGGGTTCTTTGTAACATTGGGGCCTGAGTCCTTAAAGCTCAGGATGCCACACCGCATAAGGTCTTGCACCTTAGTCTTCAACAGATATCAATTCTCGATATTGTGCCCCGGAGCACCGGAATGATAAACACAGTGTTGGTCTGGCTAGTACCACCATTGAGGATTTGCAGGCACAGCTGGAGGATCCCTGGGAGTAACCAGTTTCCTTTCCAACAAGGAAGGATATAGCTCAACGTATGACATAGGAATCGGGTCAAAACTGATCTTCTTCCTATCATAACTCAAATTAGCCTGGTTGGTTGTACTGCCACGAGGCTGGTAAGCCTGTTGCTGTGGACGATGTTGTTGCTGATAATGCGGCTGTTGTTGATGCTGATGCTGCTGAGGCTGCTGATATTGAGCACCATCTCTGAAAACAGGTGCTATATGAGCCACCTGGTGCTGATTGCCGGTACGATGTGCAGGTTTCCTCTGAACAGCGGGTCTTCTTGGCTTAGCATGGGATTGCACAGCATGTGCCTCCCCATCCTTCTTCTTAAACGCCCCATACCGTTTAGAAGAGCTCTCATCTTTAGCCAGTCGTCCTTCACGGACTCCTTCCTCCAGACGCATCTGTAACACGGTGGGAGAACTGACTTTAGTTAAATGTTGCGGATAGCAAGAGTCGCCACCGACTTTTATTTTATCCAAAAGGAAAGGACATAAAAGAACAGGAAAGACCTTAAAAAGATTTTGAGTTCGGGGGGTAGGTTATACAAAGGGAAGGTATTAGCACCCTTTATATCCATGGTTATCCATGGGCTCTTAGTTACTTAGCTCACTTTGTTTGTTTGCAAGAGTGTAGTGTGTGATTAGAAAAATTTCTTTAAGTACTTTGTAATGACCCTCGTATGGGTGTATACAAAGCCTAGTTTAGAAATTGTGAGGTGTAAAAGTAATTTTGAAAAGTGTGAGCAAGTAACTATGAGATACCTACCCTAGATTAAGTCTTTCGTGTTCTCGTATATTCTTTCAATGGTAAGACTGTCCCTATTATTAAGGAATAGGTAGTCATTACCTTGGATGTGTTTAAGGGACGGGCGTAGGGTCATCGTATGGTCAATGAAGGCAACATAAGGGGTGTCTTTAGCAACTCATAGGGACTATCATCATATTTACCGAAGGGACAAGATCATTATATCGTAGGCAACCTCGTAGGGACTTGATCTTTTAAGTTTATAGGGACTTGATGATTTTTTCTGTTTGAAGGGACTTTGCTTAAGACACCCCTATTTTCGAGGGACTTGACCATTTAAAGAAGGCAACCAAGAGGAATACCCTAGGAAGTACAGATGGCGATCAAAGATCGACTTACGTGTGTGAGTGTTATTTTTCAGATATTTGTCTTGAATTTAATTTTCTAAGTTCAATTATTTACAGTTAGTTTTTTGCACTCCCTAAATTACTAACCACGCAATAAATATTTACAAAAATAAAAGCAAGAAAAATAAATTCCTAAACTATTACATGGCTATGGGACAGATACATAATAATCAGGCGAGAAAGAATAAATTTACAACCTATACATTTGTTCCTAATATTATAAATAAAACAAAATTAAAATAAGGAAAATAATGAAGCAAAAATAGAATAGATAAAAGCAAATAATAATAAAATAATAAATAAACAATGGTAATAAAGCAATAATAAAATAACAATAATAATAAAGTGATAATAAAAAGGTTAGAATTTTAAAAGAAATTATTTTAGGTTAAACAAGTTAGATTTTTTTAGAAGTTATTAGAAAAATATGAGTTTAAAATAAATTAGTAATAATAAAAGAATTTAAAATACATTAATGTACAAATTATAAAATAAAAGAGTTATATGAAAAATATTAAGTTTGTTATTTACAAAATAAATAAAGGTTATAGAAAATATCAAATTATTAGATTAATAGGTTTATTATTATTATTCAATTAGAAAAATGGTCAATTAGATTTTATTTACAAAATATATAAGGATTTATTATTATAAGTAAGTAATAAAAAAAAGTTATTAAAATAGTTAGTATTTATTATTTATTTACAAAAAAAATATAAAGGTTATAGAAAAATATTAAATAATTAATTTAGTAGGTTTTCACGCCCTACATTACTAAACCACGCAGTTAATATAGGATCAATGGCAGGAATTTAAATGGCAGAAAAATAAATGGCAGAAAAATAAAATGACAGAAAATAAAACCCTAATTATTACAACGCTTTGATGCAGTTACATAATAAAGATGGCGAAAAGTAAAACTGAAAATATTACAAGTTAAAACTTAAAATATTACAAGGGTGAAGCAGTTACAGTGTATGAATAACATAAATATGAGCGAAAATAGGAAATAATAATAAGGTTTGTTAAGGTTTAAGAAAAGGTTTATGGTTTAGAGGAAACAACACGGTTAAAGTTTTAGGTTCGAAAATTTAGAGTTTGTGGCGAAATTGTCAGGGTTTAGGAAAAATCAGGGTAGTTAGTTATGAAAAAAAATATGCAGATCTAAATATATGTATATATATAAAAAAAATGAATTAAAAAAAACAACGGCGTTGCTAGCGCAAAATTGCGATCATCGCAACTGGATCAGATAACACAAATGTCACGCCTCATACACGTATATGTGAAAACAGCGTATTGACACGATCCGATCCGAAAACATAATCAAATACATCAACAAAATAGATAAAGTATATAAACTATTACCAAACTGTGTGTACGATAATATAGATCAACCACTCTCAGTTTCTCTTTTTTGTTCTGTCTTTCGGCCTCTCTCTATCAGTATGCTAGTAAATATATATAGGAACAAATTAGGTTAATGATAATGGGCCTAAGTTTATTTTGAAACCCAATATTAAATTAAAAACTGAATAAAGTTAAATAATTAAAATAGTTAAAATTAAAATAAAAACTAATTAACCTATTTATTTATTCTAGACCCAATATAAAATTAAAAACTGAATAAAGTTAAATAATTAAAATAGTTAAAATTAAAATAAAAACTAATTAACCTATTTATTTATTCTAGACCCAATATAAAATTAAAAAGACTCAAAAAAATAAAAGTCGGGCACCAAAATGCTCGAAAAAATAAAATGAACACGTCAAAATAATCAGCGCGAAATAAATGACTCGGAAAAATACAGCGTTTGGTCGGATTTTGAAATAAAAATTATGACCGTCTAAACTGCTCAGACTGATCAACATATGACCAAAAATAGTCGTAAAAATATTTTTAGCATGTCAAATTAAACCACGTGAACCGCAGATTAATGTTACCGACATTTGCAAACTTAAACTTGACATTTTTTCGTTGACAAATTGAGGCACAGTTAAAAAGTTAATTTGACCAGTCTGTTTGTAAATTCCGAGAAATTATTCCGGCTAATATTAAGACAGAAAAAAAATGTTATGCTATGAGGATGATGCGAATAAATGTGAAACAAAAAATTGGTTAGAGTTAAAAATAGAGGGCAAATTTTGGGGTGCAACAGCTGCCCCTGTTCAATTTTCTGAAACCTGAGGAGTTAGATTGGCCTGTGTGCCATTCGTGACTTGGAAGGTTGAAGGGGATTGAACACAAAAGCCCAAAAATTTGCACTCGCCGGTGCGTAAAGTAACACTGATGACTGGTTGTATATGCTTAAGTGGGCTTGAAGATGCCACTTGGAAGAACTGGAGATGGGCTTATAGATGTCATCCATAATATTAGGAGGTGATAATATCTTGATGTTGATACTGGATATCAGTACTAGGTCTTCGTATAGGCCGTCTCTGAATCGTATCTAAGAACATACTTTTAATTTAAGTGTCAGAACCAAATCTTCGTGGCGATTTCTTTCTGAATTAAGTATCAGCACTAGACCTTCGTATAGATCGTCTCTAAACTGTTTTGAATTGTTGAATAAACCAGTAGAAATAAATCTTCGTGATGATTATCCCTTCTGGAAATATCCTGGATTAGGGAATAGATCTTCGTATAGACCGTTTGCCTAATATCCAAGAACAAAAGAGTGTCAGGATGAAATCTCCTGAAAATATTCTGGACTAGGGAATAGATCTTCGTATAGACCGTTTGCCTACTATCCAAGGACACCTTGAGTAATGATTAAGTATCAGCACTAGATCTTCGTATAGATCATTTCTGACCTGTTGTGAATTGTTGATAGTATTTTATCTGTATATAACCATCCTGCAAGGAAAAGGTTAGTTTATGCAATATGTATGCATGCATGGCATGGTGCATCTAAGTAAATGTATTATGCACTTATGGATATGCCATGGTATGATGTAAATGATGTATGTATGAATCATGCGGCCTGAAGCGTCCGGATATCTTTGTATAACAACTGCTGGCTAGGGAAAATAAATCCCGATTCGTTGCTGAAGAATATGAGGAACTCGTTCCCGTCTTGTTTGATAGTATAGTATTTGTCACTTCCCGTATTCGTTCGTCGTACTTCTATTGAAGGAATAAGTTCCTGAGTATCCCGACTGAGGATAAAAGAGATAGATTTGCTCTACTGGGGATTTGTAGTGGGGATGAACCGGCGAAGCTTCGTTGAACTACTACCCTCGTTCGTCCTTAGTAAATACTATTACTGCATTTTATGCATTTCTGGTAAACATCAATCGTATTCAAAAGCATACATACATTCAAACACAACCAATGGACGTTTTCGCTTATGTAAATAGAGTAAAAGTAAATCTGGATTCAAAGATGAAATTTTATTTATATCACAAAGTGACCTATACATAGGCAAGTTTGTACAAGGAGACAGAAATCCTAGTAAGAGGAATTCGTCGTAAATTTTTTATAAAACAAAGAAAACAGCTATGTGAAAAATGATCCTATTGAGTTTCAATTCTACTATTGCCATTATCTTCAAATATATCATCTTCTGCTGTTGAGACAGAAACGATTGGATTGATCTTTATCTGTTTGAACTTGATTTAGGTAGCACCATCAGTTGAAGTTACATGAGTGATCCAAACGAGACATAGTCATACGCTTTAATCCCTAACTTTTGCCTGGATTGCCCTTTCAGGTTTTCAATCCACCGGGATACCCTTTTTTGCCCAAGCCGCCTTTTCAGGTTTTCGACTTGCCGGGTGTACATTTTTTTTTATATATATCCCTAATTTTTGCCCGAACCCTTTTGGTTCGCCGGGATGCCCTTACTTTTGCCTAGATACGTCGACCTAGCGGGTCTCTTTTTATGCGTAGTATTTTTTAACTATGTATGCGTTTACAGGCTGTGGAAAGTCTTCACCATCCATAGTAGTAAGCATCATGGCACCTCCTGAGAATACTCGTTTGACCACAAATGGTCCTTCATATGTAGGAGTCCACTTGCCCCTAGGATCACCCTGTGGTAGTATGATACGCTTGATTACCAAGTCACCAGCACGATATACCTTTGGCTTAACCTTCTTATTGAAAGCTTTGATCATCCGTTTCTGGTACATCTGACCATGACAAACAGCTGCCAACCTCTTCTCATCAATCAAATTTATCTGGTCGAGTCGAGTCTGAATCCATTCATCCTCGTCTAAACCTGCCTCTTTCATGATTCTTAGAGAGGGAATCTGAACTTCCACTGGTAACACGGCTTCCATTCCGTAGACCAAAGAGAAAGGAGTTGCCCCTGTCAAAGTGTGCACTGAAGTGCGATAGCCATGAAGAGCAAAGGGTAACATCTCATGCCAGTCTTTGTATGTTACTGTCATCTTTTGTATGATCTTCTTAATATTCTTATTAGCAGCCTCCACGGCGCCATTCATCTTTGGCCGGTACGGAGAAGAGTTATGGTGTTTTATTTTGAACTGCGTGCAGAGTTCAACAATCATCTTGTTGTTCTTCCGGAGAGAGTAGGTTTCTCAGATGTATATTTGATAAGATCCATCTTAGAAATCAATAAAGTGGTATGATTCAACATATACTGTCTTAGTCGGCGAGCAGCCTAAGCCAAAGCATAGCAAGCTTTCTCGAGCTGGGAGTATCTTGTTTCACAGTCGGTACCTTTTGCTAAGGTAGTATATTGCATGCTCTTTTCGACCAGACTCGTCATGTTGCCCTAACACACACCCTATTGAATTTTCTAACACGGTCAAATACATGATTAGAGGTCTTCCTTCAACTGGTGGCATCAGATTTATAGGTTCTTGGAGATACTTCTTCATTTTGTCAAAAGCTTCTTGACATTCATCATTCCATATCATCTCTTGATTTTTCCAGCGAAAACCTCTACATAGTCACGTAACATCCTACTCAATCTTTCTTTGACACTGTTTTCCAAGCCTGCTCCTATTTTGACTTCTTTCTTGTCTACTTCAGTACCCAGATTTACAACCTCAATTGATTCCTCATGCGGCTGTGTAACTTTCTCTTCTTGTTGTAATAACCTAGCAAGCTCTACAGGTACTTCACAATCTTCATCCTTTCCATCTTCAGCTTGATAGATCGGATTCTCGAAATTATAATTGGCAATAGTAGAACTGTTATCAACAGGATCCAGAGTGGATGAGGATCTACATTTTAGTGATGTGGGTGTGTGTAAGAACACATAGCTGATGAAAATAAAATAAAAGAAAAACAAAGAGCCCAATATTTACGAAAGCGAAACGTCCATTGATTTTTATTGAATGAAGTATGCAAATGAAATGACATCCCGAAACAAGCATACCATTGTGCCTCGGGTAAGGCACGAGGCTTAAAAATAACAACGCAGTAATAGTATTTACTCCTGACTAAAGGAGATAGGAATAACATCTTCAGTCTTCCAATTGTTGAGCCCATCACCCATAGTAGGAAAAATCCAGTTATCCAGATTGTAGTCTTCATTATAGTCACCCACAGCATTGATTTGATCTTTCATGTTCCCTGGATTGGTGATACGGACAACACGAGCACGACGAACAGCCTTCTGGGACTCTTCTTCAACCACAGCTCTAGCATCTTTGAGGGAAGCCATTGTAGGAGGTACTCTGGTAACCACAGGAACTCTTTTAACCACAGGAGGAGCTTCAGTAGTGGGACTGACCTGAGGAACTACTTCAAATGTCTGGCAAGGAGTCTCAACATATTCACTTTCCACTTCAACATACTTAAATGTATTCACATCACTGACCATATATTCTTCCTCTCCATAAACAGCTACGATCTTTCCCTTCACTGGATATCTCAACTTCTGATGTAGAGTGGAGGTCACAGCACCTGTCCCGTGGATCCAGGGCGCCCAAGCAAACAAGAGTACGCAGGACGAATATCCATTACATAGAAGGTAGAATCGAAGACTTGAGAGCCTACTTTGATCGGGAGATCTATTTCTCCATGCACCACTCTTCTTGAACCATCAAAGGCTCTCACCACTATATTACTTGATCTTAACACAGCATCTTCAGGACTGAGCTTGTTCAGAACCTCTTTGGGAAGTACATTCAATGAAGAGCCATTGTCTATCAACACATGAGACAAGGTAGTGCCCCTACATTCAATAGAGATATGTAAAGCTCTGTTATGGTTTCTTTTGGCAGGAGTCAAGTCAGCATCAGAAAAACCTAACCCATTATCATAAGTCAGATGTGCAACACAATTTTCAAATTGATCCACAGAAATTTCATTTGGTACATGAGCAGTCCTTAAGAATTTGATCAAGGCTTTAGCATGAGCCTCAGAACACAGCAACAAAGACAACATGGAAATTTTGGAGGGAGTATGCCCCAACTGGTCAACAATATCATAATCACTCTTACGGATGATCTTCGGCACTTCTTCCATCTATTTAGAGAGATTTCCAGCAGTCGGTGCTTCAGCTTGCACAGGTTCAACCACAGGACCTTTGCCTCGAGCATCAGTACTTGGCTCAGAAGTGGAGGTAGTAGTTGGAAGAACTGTATTTTTTGAGGTAGCTGGAGGAGAGAAAATTCTTCCACTTATGGTGATCTTACTAGATCCAGCAATATTATCAACATCAAGGTTATCATCAGTAACAGGTGTATCAGTCAAAGGTTCCTGCTTAACACCATGGATATAAACATCAGAACCGTAATTCCAGGGTATAGCTTTATTAGAAGTATAAGGAATAGGGCCAGGAGTGGTAATAATCATGGGAGGCACTCTAACTTCAGCAACAGTCTTCACCAGGCCTTCAGCAGTAATTTTGATAGGACCCTTGGAAGTGATCTTGACAGGGCCTTTGGAGGTAATCTTCATTGGCACTTAATCAACCATATCCACATCTTCAAACTTCTTACCTCGAGTTAGGTGTTCACACATACTTTCCACAGAAGGAGTTCTCTCAAACAATATAGTGTAATTGTCCATGAGGCATTGAATACCATCTTTCAACTTCCAGCAGCTATCAGGTTTGTAGGCACAATAAAAACAGTCTTCGTTGCAACCTGGAAAGAATCCAGCCTGCACCAGCTTCTTCTTGATAATAGATAAGGGAGTAGTCACATCTGCTACTGAGGAAACATATGAAACTTCATCAACAGCATTAACAGTCTTCTCATGATTGGGCATGGGAGCAGTAATCACATTTGGAGTCCCAGGAGGGTCAAATTCAATCTCCCCAACTTCAATCATATCTTGAATCTTATTTTTCAGCACCCAGCAATTGTTGGTGTCATGTCCCGGACAATTAGAATGATAGGCACATCGTGCATTAGGATTGTACCGAGGAGAGGAAGTATTAGGATTCTGAGGAGGGTCCTTCAAAGTAATGAGTTCCCCTTTCAACATATGTTGCAAGGCTTGGGCCAGTGACATGTTGATCTTGGTGAATTGTCTTCTAGGCTTCTGTTGATTACTCTGCGGTAGCTCTGGTGTTGCAGGAGTAGGATTAGAAATGTGAACTGCTCCTACGGATTGGCGACTTCTGTTACGGCCAGGTTGACCATACACAGCATTAGACTCCTTCTTTCCACTAGGGGGCTTCTTTGCAGTGCTTGATGAAGAGGCACCCACCTGTATCTTACCACTTTCCACACGCTCTCCAGTCATTATCAGCTCAGTGAAACCACATGATGAGCTTCCAATGAGGTGACTATAGAAAGGACTATTCAGCGTACTCATAAATATATCCACTAGCTCCCTGTCAGTCAGAGGAGGTTGAAATCTGCCAGCCAGGTCTCTCCATTTCTGGGCATACTCCTTGAAATTCTCCTTAGCACCCATTGACATGCTTTGTAGCTGCATGCGAGTAGGTGCTAAATTAGCATTGTATTGGTATTGCCTGTAGAAGGCCTCAGCAAGATCATTCCAATCACGGATATTGACACTCTCCAATTGATAGTACCATTCCAATTGAGCTCCAGACAAGCTCTCTTGGAAGAAATGAACCCATAACTTCTTATCAGCAGTATGTGGTTGAATCCTCCGGACATAGGATCTTAAATGCAGCTTGGGACATGAGACACCATCATACACCACAAAAGCAGGAACCTTGAAACCAATAGGTATAACCACTCCAGATATTAAACTCAGATCTTCAAAATCCAGCCCAGAAGATTTTTGTAACTCCATAGCATTCATTCTATCCACCAGCATCTTGTACTTATCTTCATTAGGATCATGATAATAATTTGCTTCAGAATCAGAATCTCCCACAGTATCATGGGGACTACCTCCCTCTTTCTCAGAATTTTCAGACTCATAATCATCAACCTGTTCCTTTGTCTTGATAGGGCCTCTGAATCTTCTTCCCAGATTGATAAGGCCTCCTGATCTTCTAGTCTTCTTCTTCTTCTTAGCCAGCAATGTCTTCAACTCATCTTGCCCCTTGGACAAGTTCAGAATCAACTCTTGGAATTGTGCATTCTGAGCCTGGAGATCTTTGACAGTCTGTTCAAGAGCCATTTCTGCTGAAATAAACAGCGAGAAGATAAGATACCTGTTTATAAGAAACCTGTGATGCAATAATATGGTATGTAGATGCTTATTCAATGTTTTCAAGGACCGTAGGATTTAAATTTGTTTAAACCACCAAAAAGTAAACTTTTATTAGTAATAAACTTGTTTGCCCCTTGGGCTTACAATAAAAATGAAATGAATACAAAAAATGGGGTTTTAAGTCTCCCATGGACGTTTCCTCTTTGTGTTGAGGTATGAGTTGAGATTCCGCTCCTCGTGAAGTTGTTTTGTTAGCTCCAGGATTCTTTCCTGACTTGCCTTGTAATGAGTCTCAAAAGTATCTCTTTGCTCCTTCAACTGGATCCAGGACCTCTGTAACTCTTCCATGTCAGTGGGAATGTCTGGATGAAGAATGATGTAAGAAGTATCTCCTTCAGCAACAGGCTCCATGGTAACTGGCAGGATAGCAGGATATGGCATCATAAGAGTCTGAGCACGAGATCGTACCCATCTGAGATATGGTTCCATAGGAATAGTGTACTTGGATTCCAGAGTCTTGCTGTCAACCTTGTTCACTTTACCCCATGCTCGTATGAACCTTTGACGGTAACCTTGAAGATCGTTGTCGTAGTCGAACACAATACCCTGAATAAGCATGTCATGAGGACCATCAGTCCGAGCGTAACCAAACTGACGTAGAGCTAAAGAAGGGTTGTAGGTAATGCCCCCTCTTATGCCAAGGAGTGGCACATTAGGGAACTCCCCACAATGGTCAATGATGGTAACATTCTCCATAGATCTAGAGCACCAATGAATATCTGAATGAGAAAGTGACATAATCCTCTTGGACCACCTGAACCCTTGTTCATTCTTCATCACTGATCGAGGAAGGTGAGAAATAAACCACCTAGATAATAGAGGTATGCAACACATCAGAGTTCCTCGTGCCTTCGTAGTACGGGTATGAAGAGAGTGTAAGATGTCTCCAAGTAATGTAGGCACTGGATTGCGAGTCAGAAATATGTTGATGGCGTGTACGTCTATGAACTGGTCTGGATTGGGGAACAGTACTAAGCCATAAATCAATAGGGCTAAGATCTCCTCAAAAGCATCATAACTCATAGCCTTCAGGAATACTTGAGCTTTCTCCATCAATACCTTAGCAAGAATACCCTTAACTCCACTCCTTGTTTCTAGGACAATGTTTGATTTCTTTAAATGTAAGGCTGCAGCAATGACTTCAGGTTTAGGCTCTTTTTCCAAGCCTGTGAAGGGTTTCTGATCAAGAATAGGTATACCCAAAAGCTTGGAGAACTCTTCCATTGTAGGAACCAGCTGATAGTCGGGAAATGTGAAGCAATGATGTTTAGGGTCAAAGAACTGAAACAGGACACTCATCATGTCTTCATTGAGCCCTGAAGTGACTAGATCCAGTAGGTGACCATGCCTCTTGATGAACTGGGAGTTTTCAGAAACTTGAGAGACCAATTCCTTAAGCTTAGGAGGTATTCCTACAAAGTTGATCCGGATAGTATTCCTACGAGCAGAAGCCATGACCTGCAACAAAGAACAAAGATAAATCCTTTGGTCCTTGAAATGGTTGGTGAAAATGCTATGCTTATGATGCATGATGATGCTATGATGTTATGCTCAATCACAAACATGTGGCACACACAAACAAGTCACACAATAGCCCTAGGTTTGAAGGCTTGCATGTGGTTTAAAGGTAAGTACCCTCCCCTGAAGTTTAGTTGATTCATCCTGTCCTACAAAAGTAACCAGGTTCTAAGGGATCTCAAAATCATTGATCCTTCACAAGGGTGGTTGTTCAGTAGGCAACTTACTTGCCAACCAAAACCCTCCAAGTTTAGGATCTCAATGAGTGTAGTATCGAGTATCAACCAACTTCAGTCTTCACCAAAGCCGGTTATCTCACTACTTTCTAAAGGCCAAGATGGGATGACTAGGGTTCTAAAAGTCAGTTAGTGTATTGACAACATATGGCAGCCTCATATTATCCTCAACTTGCTTAAGGAACATAAGCACCAACCAAGAAGTCACACTAACTATGGCCACCAGATCAACCATATCGATATACGCCGTACATTTTCCTTGGTCTATTGCCATTTACCTAAGGTACACTAGATCCGGGTTAGGATCTTTCACACATAAGAGCACCCAACAGATAAGTATAAAGCAAACAAGGCAAACAATTTTAAAGTGATCTAATTCCTAAGGGTACCCCTCTTTTATTAAATCCCCAGCAGAGTCGCCAGTTCTGTAACACGGTGGGAGAACTGACTTTAGTTAAATGTTACGGATAGCAAGAGTCGCCACCGACTTTTATTTTATCCAAAAGGAAAGGACATAAAAGAACAGGAAAGACCTTAAAAAGATTTTGAGTTCGGGGGGTAGGTTATACAAAGGGAAGGTATTAGCACCCTTTATATCCATGGTTATCCATGGGCTCTTAGTTACTTAGCTCACTTTGTTTGTTTGCAAGAGTGTAGTGTGTGATTAGAAAAATTTCTTTAAGTACTTTGTAATGACCCTCGTATGGGTGTATACAAAGCCTAGTTTAGAAATTGTGAGGTGTAAAAGTAATTTTGAAAAGTGTGAGCAAGTAACTATGAGATACCTACCCTAGATTAAGTCTTTCGTGTTCTCGTATATTCTTTCAATGGTAAGACTGTCCCTATTATTAAGGAATAGGTAGTCATTACCTTGGATGTGTTTAAGGGACGGGCGTAGGGTCATCGTATGGTCAATGAAGGCAACATAAGGGGTGTCTTTAGCAACTCATAGGGACTATCATCATATTTACCGAAGGGACAAGATCATTATATCGTAGGCAACCTCGTAGGGACTTGATCTTTTAAGTTTATAGGGACTTGATGATTTTTTCTGTTTGAAGGGACTTTGCTTAAGACACCCCTATTTTCGAGGGACTTGACCATTTAAAGAAGGCAACCAAGAGGAATACCCTAGGAAGTACAGATGGCGATCAAAGATCGACTTACGTGTGTGAGTGTTATTTTTCAGATATTTGTCTTGAATTTAATTTTCTAAGTTCAATTATTTACAGTTAGTTTTTTGCACTCCCTAAATTACTAACCACGCAATAAATATTTACAAAAATAAAATCAAGAAAAATAAATTCCTAAACTATTACATGGCTATGGGACAGATACATAATAATCAGGCGAGAAAGAATAAATTTACAACCTATACATTTGTTCCTAATATTATAAATAAAACAAAATTAAAATAAGGAAAATAATGAAGCAAAAATAGAATAGATAAAAGCAAATAATAATAAAATAATAAATAAACAATGGTAATAAAGCAATAATAAAATAACAATAATAATAAAGTGATAATAAAAAGGTTAGAATTTTAAAAGAAATTATTTTAGGTTAAACAAGTTAGATTTTTTTAGAAGTTATTAGAAAAATATGAGTTTAAAATAAATTAGTAATAATAAAAGAATTTAAAATACATTAATATACAAATTATAAAATAAAAGAGTTATATGAAAAATATTAAGTTTGTTATTTACAAAATAAATAAAGGTTATAGAAAATATCAAATTATTAGATTAATAGGTTTATTATTATTATTCAATTAGAAAAATGGTCAATTAGATTTTATTTACAAAATATATAAGGATTTATTATTATAAGTAAGTAATAAAAAAAAGTTATTAAAATAGTTAGTATTTATTATTTATTTACAAAAAAAATATAAAGGTTATAGAAAAATATTAAATAATTAATTTAGTAGGTTTTCACGCCCTACATTACTAAACCACGCAGTTAATATAGGATCAATGGCAGGAATTTAAATGGCAGAAAAATAAATGGCAGAAAAATAAAATGGCAGAAAATAAAACCCTAATTATTACAACGCTTTGGTGCAGTTACATAATAAAGATGGCGAAAAGTAAAACTGAAAATATTACAAGTTAAAACTTAAAATATTACAAGGGCGAAGCAGTTACAGTGTATGAATAACATAAATATGAGCGAAAATAGGAAATAATAATAAGGTTTGTTAAGGTTTAAGAAAAGGTTTATGGTTTAGAGGAAACAACACGGTTAAAGTTTTAGGTTTGAAATTTAGAGTTTGTGGTGAAATTGTCAGGGTTTAGGAAAAATCATGGTAGTAAGTTATGAAAAAATAAGCAGATCTAAATATATATATATATATATATATATATATATATATATATATATATATATATATATATATATATATATATATATATATATATATATATATATATATATATATATATATATATATTATATATATATATATATATATATATATATATATATATATATATATATATATATATAAAATGAATTAAAAAAAACAACGGCGTTGCTAGCGCAAAATTGCGATCATCGCAACTGGATCAGATAACACAAATGTCACGCCTCATACACGTATATGTGAAAACAGCGTATTGACAGGATCCGATCCGAAAACATAATCAAATACATCAACAAAATAGATAAAGTATATAAACTATTACCAAACTGTGTGTACGATAGTATAGATCAGCCACTCTCAGTTTCTCTTTTTTGTTCTGTCTTTCGGCCTCTCTCTATCAGTCATGCTAGTAAATATATATAGGAACAAATTAGGTTAATGATAATGGGCCTAAGTTTATTTTGAAACCCAATATTAAATTAAAAACTGAATAAAGTTAAATAATTAAAATAGTTAAAATTAAAATAAAAACTAATTAACCTATTTATTTATTCTAGACCCAATATAAAATTAAAAACTGAATAAAGTTAAATAATTAAAATTGTTAAAATTAAAATAAAAACTAATTAACCTATTTATTTATTCTAGACCCAATATAAAATTAAAAAGACTCAAAAAAATAAAAGTCGGGCACCAAAATGCTCGAAAAAATAAAATGAACACGTCAAAATAATCAGCGCGAAATAAATGACTCGGAAAAATACAGCGTTTGGTCGGATTTTGAAATAAAAATTATGACCGTCTAAACTGCTCAGACTGATCAACATATAACCAAAAATAGTCGTAAAAATATTTTTAGCATGTCAAATTAAACCACGTGAACCGCAGATTAATGTTACCGACATTTGCAAACTTAAACTTGACATTTTTTTGTTTGACTAATTTTGGGCACAGTTAAAAAGTTAATTTGACCAGTCTGTTTGTAAATTCCGAGAAATTATTCCGGCTAATATTAAGACAGAAAAAAAATGTTATGCTATGAGGATGATGCGAATGAATGTGAAACAAAAAATTGGTTAGAGTTAAAAATAGAGGGCAAATTTTGGGGTGCAACAGCATCCCCATGTTCACCATCTCGGTGAAATCAGAGGGAGCGCTCGCAACCATCCGCTCATAATAAAAAGAACTAAGAGTCTTCAAAAAGATCTTAGTCATCTCTTTCTCTTCCAGCGGAGGAGTGATCTGAGCAGCCAACTCTCGCCACCTCTGGGCGTACTCCTTAAATGTCTCTTTATCCTTCTGAGACATGGCCCTGAGTTGATCACGGTCAGGCGCCATATCAACATTGTATTTGTATTGCTTGACGAAGGCTTCACCAAGATCATTGAAGGACCGGATGTTTGCGCTATCCAGGCTCATATACCAGCGAAGAGCCGCACCGGACAAACTATCCTGGAAATAATGGATCAGAAGCTGATCATTATCTGTTTGAGTAGACATCTTTCTGACGTACATGACCAGGTGAGCAAGAGGGCAGGTGTTCCCTTTATATTTTTCAAAGTCAGGCACTTTGAATTTGATCGGAATCTTCACACCGGGAACAAGGCAAAGTTCAGCAGCAGACTTGCCAAACAGATCTTTCCCTCGAAGGGTCTTCAATTCCTTACACAGCTCAAGGAATTGATCATTCATTGCGTCCATCTTCTCATTAACATCTGGGCCCTCAGACGGCTCAGAACGATAGATGGTGTCGTCTACCCTAGGAATGGTATGCACGACAGGAGGAGCAGCAGCAAGGACCGGGCTAGATGTCGGCATAGAAGCAAAAGTCGGAGCAGGAATATCTGGCATGAAACCCGGAGGCATACCCCAAGGAAACCCGGCTGGCATGGCATGTGGCACAAAGTGAGCACTGGCAGCTGGCACAGTCGGAGCGACGACTTCAGATATAACCGTCCTCTGGGGAGGAGTTGCAGGCGGCGGAGAAGGTTGATTCTGAGCAGACAGAAACTGCTCCATCAAAGCACTCAGACGAGCGACCTCTTCCTTCAATTCTCGGTTCTCTTGCTCAAGTTGATCCATTACTCTGGCAGAATTGGCTCTTGTATAGTACCGGTGAGTCAGCTTGTCTTCAAAATAAATGAAGAACACAGAGTTAGGCCACAGACAAGAAGACCAAGAACAACACCTGCTTATGCAAAATGATGCATGAAATGCTTGTGCATATGCTTTGTTTTTTCAAGGGACTTTTAGGGTATTTATTTGCAATTTTGAATTTTTAAGCATTTAATATCATATGGAAAAATACCTCGTCAAATATATTTTGAACAAAGAAGTACAGCATTTTTTATTATTACAAGGGAAAAGGAAAATAGACATCCTATGGATCCCTAGAAGCTCGAGATGCTGGAAGACAAGATGCACAAAGCTTCTTGATCTCTCTCTCATTGGCAGCTTCCATATCCATTTTCTTCTTTGCAAGTCGATCATACTTCCTCTTCCAGAATTTGGAAGACTGAGGAAGCAGAGAAGTCCAAGTATCATTCGGATCATCGATCACCTGATGCTCGAGAAATTCGATCAGAGCGTCCTTCTCCTTGATCTGCTGAAGCAACTCCTCTCTTTCCCGGATCCAAGCACGTGAAAGGTCTTCTTCTCTCAACTCCTCTACATCTTGGGTGAGGAGGGTTGAAGGCCCAGCCACATCCAACGGTGTAGGTCTCGGATGATCATATGGCATAAGGTATACAACAGCTCTCTGTCTGACCCAAGAGGTATAGGGCTCCAAAGCAATGCAGTTCTTCAGACCCAACTCATTCCTAGTCTTCTTGCAGATCTTGCGCCAAGCGCGGACAAATCTGGATTTCAGGCCTTGGGGATCTTTACCCTCCTGAAAGAATACACCTTCTAACAGAATGTTATGAGGTTTATCCTTTAGGGGGAACCCAAGCTGACGACGTGCTAGAATAGGATTGTAGCTGATCCCACCACATGTACCAAGAAGAGGCACGTTAGGGAATTCACCACAATAATCAATGATCTGCACAGTATCATACACGCGATCGTACCAAGAGATATCATCATTAGTGAGAGACATGAGTCTTTGAGACCACCGTAGACATCCCTTGTTCTCCTTGAAAGCAAGCGTCTGCGGCAAGTGCGAAATAAACCACTTATACAGCAGAGGAAAACAGCACACGATAACTCCTCCACCCTTTGCATTCCTCAGATGCAAAGAGAAATAGGCATCACCCAACAGAGTCGGAACGGGATTAAGAACTGAGAAGATCCTAATGGCGTTCACATCCACAAATTTGTCGATGTTGGGGAATAAAACCAACCCATAGATGAGCAACACAAATAAAGCCTCAAAGGCATCCTCACTCATGGCCTTCCCATAAGCAGTAGCTTGAGCGATGAGGAAATCAGAAGGAAGACCCCGAATTCCACCTTTGACAGTCAGATTAGCTTTAATCAAAGATTCATCTATGTGCAACAAGTCTGCAATCTCTCGAGCAGTCGGAATACTCTCTAAGCCACTGAACGGCACCTGATCCAGAATCGGGATCCCAATAAGATGAGCATACTCCTCAAGCGTAGGCAACAATTGGAAGTCCGGAAAAGAGAAGCAATGATACAGAGGATCATAAAACTGTGCCAAAGTACTCATCAATCCCTCATCAACTTGAGTAGTCAACAGAGGCAGAAGCTTCCCATAGCGAGCTTTGAAACCCAAGGGATCTAATACATAAGATGTCAGATTCCTTAACTCTTTCACATCGGGCTGTCTAAAGCTGTACTTCTTTGTATGCCTTTTTGGTCTTTCCATGTCTGAAAATTTTGCAAATAAACCCTTTAAGTTCCTTGAAAATTTTCTTTTTTTCTGATGACATGAATGCAGATGAATGCATGAATGCATGAATGCAGCAATCACACTCAAGGATCAAGCAAGTCACACCAAACAAAGGTCATGGGGAAGCTCATTGTATCCCTAATATCAATCATCCATTTTGGTGTATTATGGTTTTCACCTTATCAACACCCAAGTTCCATTGATATTAACGATACATGAACCGGCTCAATCATCCTTAATATCAATCATCCATTTTGGCGGATTATGGTTTTCACTTTATCGACGCCCAAGTTCCATTGATATTAAGGATATTTGAACGACTCAACCATGAATCACGGGTTTGCTGAGAGTCACGAGCATGGAGTCCTGGTTAAGAACCACCCAAAGGGAGTGCTCTAGGGTTTAAACCTATCAGACATGTTCTACCAGAGGTTCCCATAGTCATCGTCCCATCTTTCGGATATTATCGGAGGAACGAATACTCGTATTCCAAAAATATTCTCAAGAGAGACTCTTATGAGTGTAGTATCGCGTAACAATCGCATCAGATCTGACATCTGAACGACCTCCGCACTACGTCCTAAAAATAGGCCAAGATGGGCTTGGTAAACTAAGGTCCTTGGCTTCTAAGGCACATGATTGAAAGAATAATGCCTAACCACAAATAACTTGTGTGACATTATTAATCCAACATGACCTCCACCAAGTGAATGGACTCGCAAGTTAACTGGCTAAGGAATACTCCACACCAGTCAACAAGACTACGCCATTCTCCTATCCTAAGGTGCACTCGAGTTCAGGTACAGAACTCATCTCACAGAGATCACCAAAGCAAACAGCAATTGTATATCAAGCAATTCAAACATTACAATCAATACAGTTATCCCAAATTGTACAAAAATATGTCAAATAACAGATAAACAAATATCATACAACAAGGGTGAAAAGTAGGCAATACCACCAGGGAAGGTCTAATGTGGATTCCCCAGTGGAGTCGCCACTTTTCTGTAGCGGTGTATTCGTCACTTTATGATTTATTGACTAAATCAAAAGCAAAGCATACAAAGAATCGAGTCGCCACCGCACTTTTATTTATCCTAAGGATTGGCTAAAAAGCGAACAAAAGCTTAAGAAGTTTTACACATAGAAAACTAATAAAAAGATCAGAGAGTCTGGGTAAGGGGTAAATTACGCAATGGGAAGGTGTTAGGCACCCAAAACGTCCTAGGTACTCCTAGGGAGCCCTTTTCACACTTGTTGTATAAAAAATGTTTATTTGTTTATGACATATTGTGCAAACATGATTGGGATGATGAGAAAAGAATGTACAATTTTATTATTTTTGTGTTTGAACGGATGAACCTGTTGCCTACGTACCTTCCATGAAAGGTAAGGATCAAAACGCCGTAGTTCGGCTAAAAGATTTCCAAAATATTAGTGGGTTCATTTTAAAACAAGAGCACTAAGGCTTTTCATTACCAATGGGAGAAAACTCAACCTGAATCAACAATCCACCATGCGAGGACGGCTTCAACATACTATTGAGGGGTTAACCCTATAATAAGTATGGAAGACTTACAATCAACTCACTAAGGATAAGGTAAGATTTACATCAACCACTATGGTAATTGAAACCTATGGCTAATGTATGAAAACATATTAACAAATGGACAAAGCCACAAAACAATTGAATGAGTGAAGTTAATTGATTATGAGTATTCACAAAATATGGTCAAGGTATGATTAAGATTCAATTCAAAGAAGTGTTATGAAATGGAGTTTGAAAAAGTCAAGGATTTAGGGTCCAAGTTTCTAATTTGAAAAGACATGAAGATGTTTGCACAATAGTTCAAAGTTTTTGAATTAACAATGTGAAAAGGGAGTTTTGGAAACAAAAGGGTGTGGATAATGGAGTGTAAAACTTCTCAGAAAGGTTCACCTCTTGAGATCATATAGAAGATGATTCAAGTGTGTCCTTAGGAATAGGCAAATGAACAATAACAAATAAGCAAAACAAATGATACCGGATGCCAATTACTGGACTTACACCAATCTCACAACAAAGGTGGATACCGGATACCAATAAATGGATTTACACCAGTCTCCTAAAACAAACAGGGATGTCAGATGCCAATAAATGGACTTATTCCAACCTCCTAAAGCAAAATAAAGCATGGATATCAGATGCCAATAAATGGACTTATTCCAATCTCCTAAAACAAAACAATGATACCAGATGCCAATTGCTGGGCTTATACTAGTCTCACAAAGAAAAACAAAACCTGGATATCAGATGCCAATCTATCTGGACTTACTCTAATCTCCAAAGGATAATCATAGGAATACAAAAGCCAACAACATGGACTTACAATTGAATCCTCACATACAACAAACAAATAAAAGCACTAAGCAAAGAGGACATAAGTGGCCAATGAAATGGTCTTACACTCAATCCCTTCCAAATCATAAGAACAATGGCCAATGAATGGACTTATAGTTGATTCCTCAATGGGCAAACTCAAACAAATCACAAAGATATGAAATGATGATCATGCAATAAATGAGCAATTAATGATGATAAATGCACAAAGGCAAACAAGCAAACATGTACAGATGAACCAAGCAATCAATCAAACAAAGTCAGATAGCACACACTATATGCAAGCAATTAGGCTCAAGCAAGGGTTAGACTTTAAAGTCAACTGGAATGGGGTAAGTGGTGATCTTAACCTTAACATTGAGAGTTAAGGTGAAGCAGATGAAAAGGATATGAGGGGTGTGCCTCATTGCTCTTATCCCTGGCCAGGGAGAGCATTGAATATCAGAAGGTGTGGGAGTTCAGAAAGTTGGAACTCTCTCCACAAGTTAATGACTCTATAGATCTTGGGTTAAGATCCACAATGCTACAACATGTAATGTGAGCAAAGGGAAGACACACAGAATAGTAGGAGATGGACTACACATCTCTTGTATCTACCAATTGCCTTATATGAGGTCTTTTCCTGCTTGGGGACAAAGATAAACAATCACAAACATTGCCTCTTAAGGAGGACTTCAGACAGGTGCCTGGCCAAGTAACAGGCCAGGTCTTCCAGACTACATGAAGAAGAGATGTTATACCTCAATGCTTAAGCTATCAAGCAAAGCAAAAGCAAGTTCACAATGAACTATAGCAACTAAGGTACCTGAAAAACATCAAACAAATCAGTACCACTATACAGACAAACATCCAACAGTTAATGCAACAGACAACCAATATAGGCAAAGGCATAAGCCACAAGTCAATCCCAATTGAATCAACTTCAACCTACAAAACACACATTAGTAATCAAAAGAAAATATCAAATGCTCTCAAGATGAGGCATCATCAATTGTGTAACTTGCATGTGCAACCTGAAACAAAGCTTTAAACATGAGAGGCAAACCCTTAGGCCAAAGCCTAGGGTCAAAGATGAGGAAAAATTTGAAACAGAACATGACAATTCACAAGAATCAAGTTTAATCAATCAAGAATAATATCCAAGTGGTCTCATGTCAAAAGCATCAACCAATTTCATTTTATAAACAAATCATGTCAATGTATGCAAGTTGGAAGCTCAATGATGCAAACAGAATGATCACAAGCATATTAATTCCAAAATGACTCAATAATCTCAAGAAAAATCATGTCTAAGCAGAACACATCAAATGATCAGCACACCAAAAATCATGGCATTTGGACAAGTATAAGCAAGTCAAAGAAATTCCATAAGTCAATGTAAGCATAGACAAGCTCAAATAGGAACAAAATGATGCATCAACTTAAGGCAATCCTAAAACAGAGATGACAAGTGATAAATGATTCAAACCAAAGCCAAGACAAACTTCAATGTGTCAACAATAAATGTTCAAAATTTCAGGCTCATATGATAAGGCATAAGAATTTCACAAATCATGAAAGTTCAACACTCATCCAAAGTCCAAACATGACAAGCCAGAAGAGAAAATCTCAAACAAATTGGAAATGAGTCTAAAAATTCTACAAATATTCATGACCAAACTTAACATCCAGAAGTAGCATCATGCAAAAATTCAGATCATTTAGCATTTATTTGACATGGTAAAGAAAATCAGCAAATTGGACAAGAAATGGTGTGACACACATTGTCACACCTCCATTAAACACATCATAACTCAACATCCAGAAATGGGAAAAATGCAAACTGTATACCAAAATGACCAGGAATGAACCTAGTTTCAGCATGTCAATTTTCATGTTTATTGGATTAACCATCATCATTTCACAACCAAAATAGCAAGCAAGGTGCAAGAAGACATAAGCATGAACAAACCCTAGGCAAATTAAAAATCCAACCGAGCACAAATTCTGGAAAAATCATCAAAAAATAATAGACATCATGAAGATCATTTTGAAAAAAATCTCATGTGATTTGGATCATTATTTTTAGAGTTATGGATTTTTGAATGGAAAGAAAAATTAAAAAATGTGAAAGAAGGCATATGAACATGATAAGCACAAGTGAAGAAAATACAAAAGCCAAAAGTGAGAAATGCTCTGGTCCGGATTCGAACCGTGTGTGCATTCTGTAACACCCTTCTAAAATACCCCAAATATTTAATTAAAATAGCAATATATCAATCAGAGTAATTATGCAATTAAGGGTGTCACACAATCAATTCACACCATTCACCATAATAACTGTCATGCTCTTTTATTAATTCAAAACATAAAGTATTTGCACAATACGCAGCGGATAGAAATCAAATCAATCATGCAAAACATGTAACACATTACATGTAAAATTATTCAACAAGGTAAAACATCCCGTCCCGATGTTACATCTATCAGAGCATGACCCACTAAGGAGACTACACTAGAATCCAAGCACTAGCTTCTACTCAATCACTGCTCGTTACCTGAAAAATAGTTGTAAGGGTGAGTTCCTCAATCGATATAAAAAGCATTATAAAATATCATGTAATGCTAAGTAAATAACGCATTAATCACCCTAATCATACCACACATTCAGTAACGGCACATCAACTCAAATATCATACTCAATACCAACACAATTCATACTCATACTCAATGCCAACACAAACACACGTATAATATTGGAATACATCCATTCATATTATACGCCATACATACATTATGCAATGAGACTCCATGCATGCGGTACCGACTATTCGTGAACATATAGTTCAACCTCACCGATCAAATCCAGATACGGCTACCAAGCCCACTAGTCCCACTCATTTGAGACCTAGTGACTCACTCACTAATTCCTCACCATGGGAATTAGCTACCACCCCAAGGGCTATGCTATGCACGCTAATCACCTAGCATGCAAACATCAACAACAATCCACAATGATTTACTCACTAATTCCTCACCATGGGAATTAGCTACCACCATAAAGGCCACAATATGCATGCTAATTCACCTAGCAATGCAACATCATCAACAACAATCCACAATGGACCTATGCTCACACTCTAAGCCATAAAACAGTCCATCCACAATTACATACATAATATATACATTCACAACATTATGCATATTTTCACACATCATCAGCATATTTATCACATAATCATATCATGTCATGCCAAATAATTCAATCACAGTATTAGCACACTCTACTAATACCTATCCTACTCCAAACAACGGGAACTAATCCCTACTATATCACACACCGATATAGGCCAATCACCAATTATGTTCACAACATTAAAATATCAATTTTTCCAATTTCCAACAGTGTTAACCGGTTAACGCCCTGGGTTAACCGGTTAACGCAGGACAGAACACGCTTTCTGGCCAATTTTAACAGTGTTAACCGGTTAACGCCCTGGGTTAACCGGTTAACGCAGACAGAACAGCAATATTTCACAATTCATAACAGTGTTAACCGGTTAACGCCCTGGGTTAACCGGTTAACGCAGACAAAACAGCAATTTTTTCACAATTCATAACAGTGTTAACCGGTTAACGCCCTGGGTTAACCGGTTAACGCAGACAGAAAGCTGTTCCTGCGCTAACACGAAGCAGAATGCAGAATTCTCCGCATTTTCCGCCGTTGGAGGACTTCCGGACCTCCGATTCCGATTCCGTAAAAAGTTATACGTTCGGAAAATCACTACCCATCCAATTACAGATTCAATTACGACTTTAGCACACTTTATTCATCACAATTTTTCAGCACTCATCATCCCAATTAGGGTCAATTCAACGGTTCATCACTACCCATTACATGTTAACTCATAATACCCATTAAACGACGATAAACCTCCCTTACCTGAGTTAATCCGGCGAATCTTTAAGCTTCAAGCTTTTCTCTTCTCCGACCTTCTTCCTCTTGCTCTGTCTCTTTGCCCTTTTCCTCTTTTTGAGTCGCTTCTCTGCTTTCACGTGAAAACTCTTTTTACCAAAATGGAACTCTTTTTCCTTATTTCCAACTTATATATTTTCCAATAATTATTATTCCAATAATAATAATAATAATAATCCAATAATTCCAATTATTTAATTAAATTAGTAAATATAATATTAACTTAAATTAAATAATTAGCTTATTTTTATCGAGGTGTTACAACTCTCCCCCACTAAAAGAGTTTTCGTCCTCGAAAACATACCTCAAGCGAATAACTCTGGATAGGACTCCTTCATCTGACTCTCAAGTTCCCAAGTCACATTGCCACCTGCTGGTCCTCCCCAAGCTATCTTTACCAAAGCAATCTCTTTACCCCGCAACTGCTTCAACTCTCGATCCTTGATCCTCATAGGTGATGTTTCAACAGTCAGGTTATCTCTCACCTGCACATCATCTATTTGGACTACATGCGACGGATCAGGAATGTACCTCCTCAACTGAGACACATGAAAAACCTCATGCAAATTCGCAAGTGACGGCGGTAAAGCGATACGATAGGCTACCTCCCCTATCCTCTCCAAAATCTGATAAGGACCAATAAATCGAGGTGTCAACTTCTTCGACTTCAAAGCTCGACCAACCCCAGTTATCGGAGTAACACGAAGAAACACATGATCTCCCTCTTGGAACTCAAGTGCCTTCCTCCTCTTGTCGTGATAACTCTTCTGACGACTCTGAGCAATTCTCATCTTCTCCTGAATCATCTTAATCTTTTCCGTAGTCTGTTGAACAATCTCCGGTCCAACCACAGCACTCTCACCGGACTCATACCAACATAAAGGTGTCCGACATCTCCTACCATACAAAGCTTCAAACGGTGCCATACCAATTCTCGAATGAAAACTATTGTTGTAGGTAAACTCAATCAAAGGTAAATAACAATCCCAAGTACCTCCCTTTTCCAAAACACAAGCTCTCAAAAGATCCTCTAGTGACTGAATCGTCCTCTCAGTCTGACCATCAGTCTGCGGATGATATGCAGAACTCAATCTCAGCTTAGTTCCCAAAGCCTTCTGCAAACCTTCCCAAAACTTCGATGTAAATCTAGGATCTCTGTCCGAAACAATACTCGACGGAATACCATGCAAACTTACAATCTTCTCAATATACAACTCGGCTAATCTCTCTAACGGATAATCCATTCTGATCGGAATGAAATGAGCCGATTTCGTCAATCTATCTACAATCACCCAAATAGCTTCAAAATTCTTAATCGTTCTCGGTAAACCAGAAACAAAATCCATACTGATACTATCCCACTTCCACTCTGGAATAGCCAACGATTGCATTAGCCCAAACGGCTTCTGATGCTCAATCTTTGACTTCTGACAAGTCAAACAAGAATAAACAAAACTCGCAATTTCTCTTTTCATTCCCGGCCACCAGAATAACTTTTTCAAATCATGATACATCTTCGTAGCCCCAGGATGAATACTCAGGCCACTACGATGTCCTTCCTCAAGAATACTCTTCTTAAGCTCGGTAACATCCGGAATACACACCCGATTACCAAATTTCAAAACACCATTCTCATCAACTCTGAATTCACCACCTTGACCTTGATTCACTAGAGTCAACTTATCAACCAAAAGTACATCGGATTTCTGACTCTCTCTAATCTCATCCAGAATACTACTCGTTAACTTCAACATTCCCAATTTAACACTATTGTGAGTACTCTCACACACCAAACTCAAGTCTCTAAACTGCTCAATTAAATCCAATTCTCTAACCATTAACATAGACATATGCAATGATTTCCGACTCAATGCATCAGCCACTACGTCTGCTTTACCCGGATGGTAATTCAAACCAAAGTCATAATCCTTCAGAAACTCTAACCATCTCCTCTGTCTCATATTCAGCTCTTTCTGATCAAACAAATACTTTAAACTTTTATGGTCACTGAAAACCTCAAATCTTGACCCGTACAAGTAATGTCTCCATAACTTCAGAACAAATACCACAGCTGCCAACTCTAAATCGTGTGTCGGATAGTTCCTCTCATGAACCCTCAGTTGTCTCGAAGCATAAGTTATAACCTGCTTATTCTGCATCAACACACCACCCAAACCCAACAATGAAGCATCACAGTAAACCTCAAATGATTCCGACGAACTCGGTAATATCAGAATAGGAGCAGTAGTCAACCTTCTCTTTAACTCTTGGAAACCTTCTTCACATTTTGAGTCCCAAACAAACGCTTGCCCCTTCCTAGTCAACATCGTCAACGGTAACGCCAACTTAGAAAATCCCTCAATGAACTTCCTATAATATCCTGCAAGTCCAAGAAAACTCCTTATCTCAGAAACTGACTTCGGAGCTTCCCACTTAGATACCGCTTCTATCTTAGAAGGATCAACAGCAACACCATCTCTTGAAATCACATGACCAAGAAAACTAACCTCTTCTAACCAAAATTCACACTTTGACAGTTTAGCAAATAACTTCTTTTCTCGTAGAACTCCTAAAACCATTCTCAAATGCTCAGCATGCTCTTCTTCCGATTTCGAATACACCAAAATATCGTCAATAAACACCACAACAAATTGATCTAGGTACGGATGGAAAATCCTATTCATATACTCCATAAATACTCCAGGCGCATTAGTTACACCAAAAGGCATTACAGAATACTCATAATGTCCATACCTTGTTCTGAAAGCAGTCTTCTGAATATCCTCAGTTTTCACACGTATCTGATGATATCCCGACCTCAAATCTATTTTGCTGAACACACTAGCACCAACCAACTGATCCATCAAATCATCAATCCTCGGCAAAGGATACCGATTCTTGATCGTCACTTTATTCAGTTGCCTGTAGTCCACACACAACCTCATAGTACCTTCTTTCTTCTTAACCAATAACACTGGTGCACCCCACGGTGACACACTCGGACGAATAAATTTCTTATCCAACAGATCTTCCAACTGACTCTTCAATTCAGTTAACTCAACAGCAGACATACGGTACGGAGCCATTGACACCGGCCTAGTACCAGGTACCAAATCAATCGAGAACTCAACTTCACGCTCTGGCGGTAATTCATTCACTTCTTCCGGAAACACATCAGGAAAGTCACACACCACAGCTAGATCGCAAATCACCAGTTTATCTTTAGCCTCCAAAGTCGCTAACAGCATAAACAATTCTGCCCCATCTGCTACTGCCTCATTCACCTGCCCCGCTGATAGAAACCAACTCTTTCCTTCCTCAATCTCAGGAAAGATCACAGTCTTATCAAAACAATTGATATAGACTCGGTTAAACACCAACCAGTTCATACCCAGAATAACGTCAACCTGCACTAGTGGAAGACACACTAGGTCCATCCCAAAGTCTCTACCAAAAATACTCAAAGGACAATTTAAACAAACTGAAGTAGTAGTCACTGAACCCTTCGCAGGAGTATCAATCACCATACTTCCATGCATCTCAGATATCTCTAACTTAAGTTTCACAGCACAATCCAAAGATATAAAGGAATGAGTAGCACCTGTGTCAATAATAGCTACAAGAGGAAAGCCATTAATATAACACGTACCTCGGATCAAACGATCATCTGCAGAAGTTTCAGAACCCGATAAAGCAAAGACCTTGCCTCCCGACTGGTTCTCTCTCTTCGGCTTAGGACACTGTGGACTGATATGACCCACTTCTCCACAGTTGAAACAAGTCACAGTCTTCAACCGGCACTCTGCAGCCAAGTGCCCACCTTTTCCACACTTAAAACACTTCTTCTCATTACTGGTACACTCATGGATACGATGTCCAGCCTGACCACATCTGAAACACTTAGCAGGGGCACTGGAGTCTCCCCCACTAGGCCTCTTCATCCCACTCTGTCTCTGGAAACCTTTGCCAGCTGCATACGGTTTCCCATGATCATTCTGATTCTTGCCTTTCCTATCAACCCTCTGCTGATAGCTCTCCACTCTAGCCTTGGTATCTTGTTCAAAAATCCTGCAACAGTCAACCAAATCAGAAAACACTCTAATCCGCTGATACCCAATAGCCTGCTTGATCTCGGGACGTAACCCGTTCTCAAACTTCACACATTTTGAAAATTCCCCAGTAGCCTCGTTATAGGGAGTGTAATACTTCGACAGCTCTGTGAACTTAGCAGCATACTCAGTAACAGACCGGTTGCCCTGCTTCAATTCCAAGAACTCTATCTCTTTCTTTCCTCTAACATCCTCTGGAAAATACTTCCTCAGGAATCTCTCTCTGAACACAGCCCAAGTGATCTCAGCATTCCCAGCAGATTCCAACTCAGTGCGGGTAGCAACCCACCAATCATCTGCTTCCTCTGACAGCATATGCGTACCGAATCTGACCTTCTAATTATCGGCACACTCAGTCACTCGGAAGATCCTCTCGATCTCTTTTAACCACTTCTGAGCGCCATCTGGATCGTATGCTCCCTTGAACATTGGAGGATTGTTCTTCTGGAACTCACTCAGTTGACGAGCAGCTCCCATTCCCACAACATTCGGATTCCCTCCAAGTACTCCAGCTAGCATACCCAGAGCCTCAGCAATCGCAGCATCATCTCTACCTCTTCCAGCCATCTCTATTCTGAGTTAATCCAACAAGATAAAACAATAAGTACTGATAGGGTTACACAACACCTATCCCGTACAGGGAAAACAGAATAATTATGACTCGACTCGACCGACTATGCTCTGATACCACTAATGTAACACCCTTCTAAAATACCCCAAATATTTAATTAAAATAGCAATATATCAATCAGAGTAATTATGCAATTAAGGGTGTCACACAATCAATTCACACCATTCACCATAATAACTGTCATGCTCTTTTATTAATTCAAAACATAAAGTATTTGCACAATACGCAGCGGATAGAAATCAAATCAATCATGCAAAACATGTAACACATTACATGTAAAATTATTCAACAAGGTAAAACATCCCGTCCCGATGTTACATCTATCAGAGCATGACCCACTAAGGAGACTACACTAGAATCCAAGCACTAGCTTCTACTCAATCACTGCTCGTTACCTGAAAAATAGTTGTAAGGGTGAGTTCCTCAATCGATATAAAAAGCATTATAAAATATCATGTAATGCTAAGTAAATAACGCATTAATCACCCTAATCATACCACACATTCAGTAACGGCACATCAACTCAAATATCATACTCAATACCAACACAATTCATACTCATACTCAATGCCAACACAAACACACGTATAATATTGGAATACATCCATTCATATTATACGCCATACATACATTATGCAATGAGACTCCATGCATGCGGTACCGACTATTCGTGAACATATAGTTCAACCTCACCGATCAAATCCAGATACGGCTACCAAGCCCACTAGTCCCACTCATTTGAGACCTAGTGACTCACTCACTAATTCCTCACCATGGGAATTAGCTACCACCCCAAGGGCTATGCTATGCACGCTAATCACCTAGCATGCAAACATCAACAACAATCCACAATGATTTACTCACTAATTCCTCACCATGGGAATTAGCTACCACCATAAAGGCCACAATATGCATGCTAATTCACCTAGCAATGCAACATCATCAACAACAATCCACAATGGACCTATGCTCACACTCTAAGCCATAAAACAGTCCATCCACAATTACATACATAATATATACATTCACAACATTATGCATATTTTCACACATCATCAGCATATTTATCACATAATCATATCATGTCATGCCAAATAATTCAATCACAGTATTAGCACACTCTACTAATACCTATCCTACTCCAAACAACGGGAACTAATCCCTACTATATCACACACCGATATAGGCCAATCACCAATTATGTTCACAACATTAAAATATCAATTTTTCCAATTTCCAACAGTGTTAACCGGTTAACGCCCTGGGTTAACCGGTTAACGCAGGACAGAACATGCTTTCTGGCCAATTTTAACAGTGTTAACCGGTTAACGCCCTGGGTTAACCGGTTAACGCAGACAGAACAGCAATATTTCACAATTCATAACAGTGTTAACCGGTTAACGCCCTGGGTTAACCGGTTAACGCAGACAAAACAGCAATTTTTTCACAATTCATAACAGTGTTAACCGGTTAACGCCCTGGGTTAACCGGTTAACGCAGACAGAAAGTTGTTCCTGCGCTAACACGAAGCAGAATGCAGAATTCTCCGCATTTTCCGCCGTTGGAGGACTTCCGGACCTCCGATTCCGATTCCGTAAAAAGTTATACGTTCGGAAAATCACTACCCATCCAATTACAGATTCAATTACGACTTTAGCACACTTTATTCATCACAATTTTTCAGCACTCATCATCCCAATTAGGGTCAATTCAACGGTTCATCACTACCCATTACATGTTAACCCATAATACCCATTAAACGACGATAAACCCCCCTTACCTGAGTTAATCCGGCGAATCTTTAAGCTTCAAGCTTTTCTCTTCTCCGACCTTCTTCCTCATGCTCTGTCTCTTTGCCCTTTTCCTCTTTTTGAGCCGCTTCTCTGCTTTCACGTGAAAACTCTTTTCACCAAAATGGAACTCTTTTTCCTTATTTCCAACTTATATATTTTCCAATAATTATTATTCCAATAATAATAATAATAATAATCCAATAATTCCAATTATTTAATTAAATTAATAAATATAATATTAACTTAAATTAAATAATTAGCTTATTTTTATCGGGGTGTTACACATTCAAATGTGAGCGCGCTTAAGTGAAACGCACTGTTTCACTTAAGTCTAGTTGGCGCTGAAAACGAATCTGGACCAATCAAATGGCCACGCAGTAGCCAGGTGTACCAATACATGAACATTAACAAGAATCCACATGCAAAACACGCCAATGAAGATCAAAACGGATCTGGAAATAGAAACCCTAGCTGTTCATACGCATTCATCATGTTCATCAATCACCAAGATCCAACATGCACAGAAATTCATGAAACATACATCATTCGATTCATCTCGCATCACACATCAATAATCCAGAATCAATTCAACCTAATTCTACTCATGTCAAACAGATCGAGCACAAGCAAGTTTCAATCATCAAACTTCAAATCATGATAACTAACTCAATACTTAATGAAATCACTAGATCTAAAGTTCAGCATAACCAGGGATGAGAGATCTACAAGATGCACATGTTTATTTCAAGAATTAGAACATTCGAAATCTAACCTCTATGAAGATGCAGAAGCTAATTTGCTGGATTCAAGGCTTGGAATGCAAAAACAGATGTTCTCCTAAGCTCAGGTGAATGAATGGATGCAAGAGAATAGCTCAACAATGCTTGACCTCGATAGAATCTTCAACTGCCATGGGAGATGCAATGCTTCAACAGTCACGATTCTTCAAGAATGCTTCAAGATCCAGCTTCAATCTACTCCAATTATACTTGTAGCTGACGAACAGATCGAAGGCAAAGCAAAAGAGATGAAGAAAATTGATGAAAAAAGTTGAGAGAATTTGAGATGAAAAATTTGGATCTGAGTTTGTGAAGTTGTTGTTGCTGAATTCTGTTAGGATTAGGAATATATACCCTTTGCTAATGAAACTCCTTAATCATGATTAGGCTAATGCAAAAGGAATTAGATGAAATGAAGTAGTTTATGCAAATTGCCAAAATCACCCTTATGCTTATATGCCAATGGAACAGTGCGAATTTGGCTTGGAAATGCATTGCAAAATCTGTTTTGATGCATATGAAATTGGTTGGAAGTGGAAATAATGCCCAATTTTCAAATTCACCTTTTCCCTCCAAAATTCAAATTAATTCAAGTGAAAAATGCAATATTTTTGGGATGAGAATTTGTGAAATATGATGCATGATTATGATAGTAGGGATCAAGAGTGAAATGCTCCAAAAAGAACCACATGATTTGGCCTTTTGGTTCAAAAGTTATGCTAGCTTGAAGTTCAAAATTCCTTGGCAATGACTTGATCATAACTTGCCAACCACAAATGATAAATGGATGTTCTTGGACTTTTTGGAAATGTGAGAGCAAGATCTTCAACTTTCATGTTGGACAAAATTTGATTTGAAGCTTGCTTGATGATGTAAAGTTGAGGAGAAGACCTTTCCATTTTTGGCAATTTGAAATTACAGGTCACTTACTATTTTTGGAAACTTTCCATCTGACCTCAAATTCTTCATTGTTGATGTTTGACATGTTAAATGAGGCTTTTATGGACATGAATGAGGTCTCTCTAACCATCTCCCACCTTCAAATCCATGATTGAATGCACAGTTGACTTATGTTGACTTTTCTAGGGTTTCAGTTGACCTAGCTGTGATCAGATGAAATCCAAGCCTCTACCACTTGGGATCTTGATTCAAAATGATATCACAACTCACATGAACTCTTGTGAATGATCATGGTGCCCAAATTCTTCAGAATGGCCACCATATACTGGCTCAATGAATTGCCTTTGTCTGTCTTGACCTAATGTTGCTTCATCTGCAAGTAACAAGGTTAGATGACAATATTTTTGTACTTTTGGGTTAGTAAACAAATGAAAAGCAATGATATACAAATGCTAAACATGCTTGGTGATCAAGAACCACACTCAAAAGATAACCCACCCACAGGAAAGGAGGCAAGGTGCACAATGATCCTTGAGGCAATGATATGATATGATATGATGCCATGAGGGATCTTAGGGACAAAATTGGGGTCTTACAGGGTGGATTACGATCTAATACCCCACAACTGCAAATTGGGTTAAATAAAGGGGTTACACCAACCTATGTACCGGAGCCCCATGCTTAGAAAAATAAAAAATAATAATAAGCCGATTTGTTTGTTGGTTTAGAGGTATCTGGCGCTGAATTTGGTAGGGTGGATTACGATCCAATCCCCCACAACTGCAAATTGGGTTGAATAAAGGGGTTATACCATATGTACCAGAGCCTCATGCTTAAGATCATAATCACTAATCGGTCACTTTACTATGAGTATGTACGGATAACGGGCTTAATGTGATTGCACCTGAATGAAAAGGACTTTAAGAAAACGAAAAGAAGGCTTAGATATGGTGGGGTAATGTGGATTGATTTGTATAGGAACGAAGCCTACGACCGCATTTGCGGGAAGTGTCACTACAATATCCTTCGTTCGATTCGTTAATACCTATCGATATATTCCTTGAATGAACTCATAAGTCTTTTTGCCTTGAATTAACTCTAGTTGATACTGTTTTTCTTGCATAAACTATAAAGAGTTTTGCTTGAGGACAAACAAAGGTTTAAGTGTGGGAGAATTTGATCACACTGAATTACACTGTATTTTTGACTCGGATTTCACATGTTTATTAGGACTTTATTATCATTTTGTTTGTGTTATGCTCTCTTTTATGTTATTTTCAGATATTTAGCACTTTCGGACCCTTTTGGAAGAAACGAAGCAAAAAGACCTAAAATTAGGGTTTTTCGGCGAAAATTATACACATGGCGTTGCACATGGCGGTCACTATAGGAGAAGCCATGACTCACCAGCCCTCAACCAGGAGGTAACCGCCAGGTTCCCATAATATTTCCCATTTACACACATGGCGGGCACCATGAAGGGATGGCGGACGCCACCTTTAGAAATCACGTTCCCACTAAGGAGAAGTTGGAGGGTACCATGGTTTTTGCAAGCTGCTGAAATTCTCTATAAATAGTTCGTTCCATTTCATTTTCAAATCATCCAACTTAGTTTACAACACTAAGCCTATATTTATCATTTTTAATAGCGGTAATCCGTCACCTCGGGGGGTTATCGCATCTTAGTGAGATTGAGTTGGGTCACTTCGAGTTGCTGTCGTCTTTAACTTCAGGAGTCGGAGGTTTATTTTCCTTGTACCAGATTTAAAGCCCTCCGTTTGGAGCAGGTTCTTATTTACGCTTTTATTTTATTTACTTTCTGTCTACGCTTTTATTTTATTTATTTTTCGCACTCGCTTTACTTTATTTACTTTCCGCACTCATTTTATTTTATTTATTTTCCGCACTCGCTTTACTTTATTTATTTTCCGCACTCGCTTTACTTTATTTATTTTCCGCACTCGCTTTACTTTATTTATTTTACGCACTTTACTCACTCTTTACGCCTCACATTCTAAAACAAACTTTTCATCATGATTAATACCGTTGTGTTTGTTTGTGTTACCATGTCTCGCTAAATCTTTTAAAGGTTAGAATGTAAGGATCGCGGTTAAAGAGATGTTTCATATATTGAATCTGTAGAAATACTTTAAAGGCTGTTTTGATTTTTAACTTGAGTTTTCTGAAACAAACTTGGTTAGTTTTAACTATTCGAGGAGTGCGAAAGCACCCTGGCTTAGTAACTAGGAATTTTTACCACTTTAAGGAAAAACTATTTTTGAAACTATTTTCGGACACGTTGATAGATTTAAAATCAGGAAACTCCTTGGGTAAACTTTCCAAATCAAAATCACATTTCAACTAAGTTTACAAGTCTTATTTCTTAAAAATAAGTTTACTACTTTAGCGTTCTGCGCACCTTTTATAAGTGACAATAAAAGGCCTTAATTTAAGGGTAAACTCGGTTTTGAATACGCGAAAGCGACAGTTCCTGTTAAATGGATTCTTTTCAAGAGTAGAAAATATTTCCTCATAAGTAGTTCTAGTTAGACAATAGAAACATCACTTAACTGATGTGAAGTACATTCAACCTGTCTTTACCTGCATTTATTATTTATCGTTATTTTGCAAACGCAATATCTCTTTTATACCGCCTTAGATAAACACCGTAACGATAGTAATTGATAGATTGATGATTGGTCTCTGTGGGATCGATATTCTTTTATATTACTTTGACGCAATTCGTGCACTTGCGAATTAACAACGATCACATAGCCGGAAAAAAATAGCAAGCGGCCTTAGAGGTAGAAGACAAACACTTGGTTGTCGAAGCTAACAAGGAGCTTCACCAAAAAGGTCCTGGGAAGGACTTTGATCCAGAACCACCTGATAAGGTTCAGGATGAAGATGAATGCCAGAGGCTCGACGCCATTTATGATGACGAGCCTTTGGGTTTCGAGAAGGATCCGCTGGCAACAAACATCAATATGATGGCTTAAGATCCATTCAAAGAAATCAACTTTGGAGAGGGATCGACAAAAATGCCAACTTACATCAGTGCCAATATCAACCCTTAACTCAAAGTCAAAGTGATCCAACTATCGAAAGAGTTCAAGGACTGTTTCGCGTGGGATTATGATGAGATGCTTGGTTTAAAGAGAGGCATGGTCGAAATGAGGTTGCCAATCAAGCCTGGGAAGAGGCCCATCAAGTAGAATCTGAGGCGATTTACACCTGAAATTCTCTCAAAGATTAAAGAAGAGGTCAAAAGGTGTCTTCGTTGTAAATTCATTCGTACGGCCATGTACGTCGAATGGTTGGCAAATATTGTACCTGTCATTAAGAAAAATGGTACTTTGAGGGTTTGCATAGATTTTAGAGACTTAAATACTACGACCCCAAAGGATGAGTCTTCAATGCATGTGGCGGAGATGTTAGTCGATTATTCCGCGGGCCATGAGTATCTTAGTATGCTCGATGGATATTTTGGGTATAATCAGATATTCATTGTTGAGGAGGATGTCCCAAAAACAGCGTTTTGATGCCCTAGAACCTTAAGCACCTGTGAATGGATAGTCATGCCTTTTGGTCTAAAGAATGCTAGGGAAACATACCAAAGAGCAATGAATTCAATCTTCCATGATTTCATAGAGACTTTTATGCAAATCTACATTGATGATATTGTTGTTAAGTCTGTTTCAGGGAAGAGCCATTTGGACCATCTTTAATTGTCTTTTAAAAGGATTAGGAGACATGGTCTGAAAATGAACCCTCTCAAATGTGAATTTTGTTTGCAGGAGGGAGATTTCTTAGGCTTTGTGGTCCACAAAAAAGGAATTGAAATAAACTAGAACAAGACCAAGGCCATAATGGAGGCGAAAGCACCATCAACTAAGAAGCAATTGCAGTCGTTGCTAGGCAAGATCAATTTCTTGAGGAGATTCATCTTGAACCTTGGCGGAAGAATGCAAGCCTTCTAACCTCTTCTTCGACTCAACAAGGAAGGCTTTGAATGGGGGCAAGCTCAGTAAGAGGCTTTCGATAGGATCAAAGAATACCTGAGTCATCCACCGATTCTGATACCGCCTTGCAGGAATAGGAGTATGAGGTTGTACATATCTGCATCTGACAAGACTTTAGGGAGCATGTTGAGTCAGGAGGATGATAATGGTGTCGAAAGAGCCATTTACTACCTCAGTAGGGTCTTAAATGATGCCGAAATTAGGTATGTCATAGTTGAAAATTTGTGTTTATGCTTGTATTTTTCATGTACGAAGTTGAAGTATTATATAAAACATGTTGACGTTTATGTTTCATCGCATTTCGATGTTATTAAACATATGTTTTCTAAACCAATTTTGCACAATCGAATTAGAAAATGGGCACTAGCTTCAACTGAATATTCCCTAACTTACAGGCCCTTAAAAGTTGTTAAGGGACAAGTGGTAGCACACTTTATAGTCGACCACTCTATAACTGACAACACAGTGACGTATCTCGAATTAAAGTCCTGAAAGTTATACTTCGATGGGTTTAGTCACAAAGACGGAACATGCATATGGGTTCTAATTATTTCTCCTAATAAAATTCCAACAAAGTTCTAGTATAAATTGGAAGGACTTTGCTCGAACAATGAGGCTGAATATGAAGCTTTGATAGTCGGACTTGAGATATTGTTGGAATTGGGGGCAACTCGAGTCGAAATAATGGGTGACTCATAGTTAGTTATAAAACAGATCACAAAAGAGTACAAATGTGTTAAAGAGAATCTCATACTGTACTTCATAATAGCCAGTCAGTTGTTGAGAAAATTCGAGATGGCTAATATTCGACACATACCTCGATTAGAAAATCAAGTGGCTAATGACTTGGCTCAAATTGCATCTGGGTATAAAATTTCAAAAGATAAATTGCAAAAAGTCATCGAAGTCAGAGGAAGAGTTGTGTCGACCAGATTAGCCCCATCAGACTTGGAAACCATAAAGTTTGGATACGTCGACAAAGAGAGCTTCAAAATATTGGAAGTAGATAGCCTGACATATGAGGATTAGAGAAAACCAATAGTGGAGTATTTGCATAATGCAACAACGTCTACCAAACAGAAAACTAGGTATTGAGCTTTAAGTTATGTTCTTCTGGGTAATGAATTATTCAAAAAGACTCATAAGGGAGTTTTACTCAAATATCTTAGTGAATTAGAGGCATATCTAGCCCTTTCGACTGTCCATGGTGGAGCATATGGGGCACACTAGGTTGTCCATAAGATGAAGTGGTTATTATTTCACCAAGGGTTGTATTAGCCTACCATGTTAAAAGACTGCATTGAATTTGCCAAAGGATGCCAAGAGTGTCAAGTACATGCAGGCATACAACATGCCCCTGCAAGCGAACTGCATTTTATAGTCAAACAATGGCCTTTTATAGGTTAGGCTTAAGATTTGGTTGGAGAAATTCTACCACCATCATCTAAAAGTCAGAGGTATATTTTGGCTGGTATTGATTACTTTACAAAATGGATCGAAGTTATACCTTTGCCAAATGTAGACCAAGAAGGTGCGATTGAATTTATCCAAAAACATTATTTATAGATTTGGAATCCCAGCGACCATTACAATAGATCAGTGATCAATATTTACTGGTCAAAAAATGCAAGAATTTGCTAAGGAAATCGGTTTCAAATTATTAACTTCCACGCCATATTATGCTCAGGCTAATGTTCAGGTTGAAGCAACGAACAAGGTGGTAATTAGTTTGATTAAGAAACATGTGGGGAGGAGGCCCAGAAATTGGCACAAGACTTTAGATCAGGTTTTGTGGGCGTGTCGAACCTCTCCCAAAGAAGCCACTAATTCGACTCTATTTTGACTGACTTTTGGTCATTACTCAGTTTTACTAGTCGAGATTTACCTACAATCAACAAGAATTCAGAGGCATCATGAAATTCCATCAGAATTATATTCGAACATGATGCTTGATGAGTTAGTTGATATAGATAAGGAGAGACTTAATGCCTTGGAATTATTGAAAAGGAAGAAGAAGAGAGTAGAGAAATCTTATAATAAGAAGGTTAAAGTTAAGATGTTTCTGCCTGAAGACTTGGTTTGGAAAGTGATCCTTCCAATGGATCGAAAAGATAGGGCCTTAGGGAAATGGTCCCTCAAATGGGAAGGTCCTTTTCAAATTTTGTAAGTATTCTCTAACGGTGCTTATGAGATCGAGGAGCTTAACAAAGATAAAAGAATCTTAAGGGTGAATGTAAAATATTTAAAGAAATATAAGCAAGCACTCCAAGAGATAAAAATAATAAACAAATAATTGCATGTGAATTGGTCGAAGCCAACATGGTAATAAAATGTTGCCAACATGGCTTAAGTTCATTACAACGGCCCAAGGGGTCAATAATCAGTACAATTGAAACCAACAGTCGTGAAGAGATAAATGGAAAAGATACTAAATCTAAAAGGGGAAATGAGCCTTCATATGGATATATTTTTCTTTCTGAAGCTCCAGACGTTTCTCACATAGTGATCTTTTCGACCAAAGAGTTATGAGCTCTGCTTCTAATGTTCGCGCCTTTTCAACAAACTCCAGACCAAAATCTAGCTCCTTAGCCATGGAAGTGTCATCAAACTTCAAAAGCTCATCTTTGCGCTTTTTGGCTCCAGAGATCTTGGCCTACACTTCCTTTATTTGAGCTTCCCAAGAGGCAATATCACGGTCATGGCTTTCGATCTCTGCCTTATTTTTCGCTTTTGTTTGATCCAGCTCTATTACTTTGTTAGTCGATTCAGTAGTCGCATCCCAAGCAGCTGCTTCAACACTAGCCTTTTTCTATATTTCCTTAGTGATCTGGGGTAACAGCTTATGATCAATAACAATTTGTTCGATCATAATTCCCAGTTCCAAGATGACGTTGGCAACCTTTAGATAAGCTTCCAGTAAATTGACTTGGTTAAGGAGAGTCTTCAAATATAAGGGGGTAGAAGGATCATCCAGCAGAAGTAGGAATAAATCACCCTTAAATATTTTTTTCTTTGATTTTCGAGAGAGCCTCATCCACAGGTTTGCTCGAAGGTTGATCCTCAGATGTTGTAGAAGTGCTAAGACTTTTTTCATACGAACTTTATCTTCTACTCAGCATAGCTTTCAGATACTCGAGAGGTTAATTTTGTTTCAGAGCTGCTAGTTCTTCTGAAGAAAGACCCCCAGTTGTTCCTGTCAAAGCTTTGATCCCTTCAGGAATGACATCAATTGTTGGAGTAGCAGTAGTTGGGCCTTGATGTTGTCATTCATTCGTCTCAATGTTATCATCCTTGTTCCCCTCATCATTGGTATCCTCTTCTTCGAGGTCTTCATCTTCCTCACCAACAGGGCTATCATGGAATAATGGTTGGTATTCTTCTTCATCTTCTCTCAACTCTTCATCTTGGGCACCATCACCTTCCAAAGTAGCAATGTGTGTACCATCGACATTAGGCGATCCACCTTCAGAGTCATGGACTTCTTCATCCATCGTCATAGCATCATTGTTGACTTCAGTTTGGACTTTACTACTTAAGTCGATCTCATGATCAGAACCACTGGTATAGGAATGTTGGGTGGTGATTTTTGGTGGCGAAGTCTCATGCTCCTCAGTAATCGGTTGGTTAATTTCGCTCATTGAGCTTTTCTCCAAACCTATTACAGATGTTGGATGGTAGGTGGGTTCGCCGACACTATTAAGAAGGACTGGTATAGAGGGAGATTTGGCCGTCGTTTGTGTCGTAGCGCCCTGAAAGCCAAAATCGAAAGATAAGTTAGTCAAAGTATTAGAGGACAATAAATTGAAAGAAACAAAGTCATGTATGCTTTTACCTTGTCCCATTCGACTCCATGGCTGGAGTTATCGCTTTCAACTTGCATTGCTGTTATCTTCAACAGTTCTTAAGGAGTAGACTCCAGAATGGAAAGGGAAGCATTTCGTTTTATAACTCTGGCAAATTTTTTCCTAAGGTTGACTGGAGGCTTCGACAACCTTTGGTTGCTTCTTCCTTTTCTAAGAGTCAGATCTAGGACAAGAGATAAATCCTCTTCGTCTTACTCTATCACCACAGGGACTTCAGCTGCTTTCGTTTTGATTTTTTAAGGAGTAGGGGGAGGTTTTCGAGCACCCTGAATGAAAAAAATGAATTTTTAGTATTATCATTATGAATAACAAAAGTAATGGGCAAAGTAAAGGTGTACCTTTATAGTCATGCTACTTCCCTCAGCCTTTGCTTTGACTGACTTCTTAACCGTTGGTTTTTTGGATAGAACTCTAGTAGCTAAGATAAAAGAACAAAAACATTATTAAGAGTCAAGAGAAAATATCCTAATAGAGAGATGTGATTCAAAAAGCCTCCCACTCCACACCTTCATATATATCTGATTTGATGCGAGCATCTTCGATCCCTATATGAAGATGACCTTTGAAACTGTCTAAAGTGTGCTTAGTCGCAACCACCCATTGGGCTTTTTCTATGATTGTTGTCGAAGGACTTTTATAGAATCCCTATAAATAAACCAGTCTAGGAATGGAGGGGCAAGGGCAACTCCAAAATCAGCGTTTGGCAGTCGAGGAAATTTAGGAGGAAACATTTTGAAAGTTATTTCGTATCGTTTCTCAGGAGGAACGTATGAAGGGATTTTTAAATTCTCCATTTTATTTGAAAAAATTTCCTTTAGCGTGACAACTGCCTCACGGATGGTTCAACTAAGATCATCGAGCCTATAGGTAGTTTCGAAGTAGTTTTGGAATGCCTGGATTTCTTTGATGTGTGTGTGAGTACCTTTCTTGATTTTTTACTGCATAGAGAGGAAAGCTTTGTTAAAGTGTTGAGTGAATGAAGGAGCATCATAAAATTCTTCAACATAGTATTGTGACCATCATTTCCCAAGTTCTGGAGTACAAAGGAAAATTGGATCGAAGCTAATTGGAGTAAGGTGTGTCCTTCCAGTATATCGAGCTATTTGTTTGAGAGTGGTGGTTTCGTTGTGATTTGCGTTATAGAGAAGAAGGGTGTTTTTTCTGTCATAAAGGCATTTTGGGAGAACCTGAATCAACCAAATTGTCGAGCCACGAGGTTGGGTTGATAAGCAATCAGGGTAACATGACTCTTCGACGGATTTAACCTAAGGGTTATTAGTTTTGGAGTTAGAAAGGGGCCATGTTCGATGTAAACTCATGATGTTTTGCAAACATCATGACATAGCTCATGAATGTTGGTCCAAGGGCTTTTCCTTTGTCACTTAGGGTTAACTGAGCCAAACGGATTCCTTCGACCCTCATATTTCTGACTTCCTCAGCTTCTTCGTCGACGAGGATTTTGTTAGGAAGACTTACCTCGAAGGTGGCATTTAGCCAGAGTTGCAGCAACCATAAAGGACCAGAAAGGAGGAGATTTCCTTTCTCTCCCAGATTCTTGAGTTGATTAATGCCATCACTCAACGATTCATAACGGCTGGCCAGGATCATTTCGCTTAAAGAGACGCATCACCAGAATGAAGTTGGTTCTCTAGAGTGAGATACTTCTTAGCAACCTATAGTGACTTCGATCAGAAGACACAGTGGGATAACCATAAAGCCAAGAAGGCGATGTGTTCTACGTCGGAGACGGTGTCGGTATCTTTGTCATGATAATGTGCTATGTGGGTTGAGTAGGTAGCCCTAGAGGTGGAGAAGCCTATGGAGTCATCAGATTCTACATCTGGGTTATAGGTATTCCCAGTTGGTTTTAGCCCTGTGATAACGACTATGTTGAAGAGAGTGGGTGTTACCATTCCATAAGGGAGGTGGAAGGTATAGTCAGTGCTGTCCTAGAATTATAATGAGGAAACTAGTAAGGTCGAACTGTAATCCAGTTCTACCTTCAACAACATGATTAAGTCATAAATTCCCATGTCCTTCAAGGTTTGAGATTTAGTTTTTTCTATCTTGTTTAACCGGTTTAGATAGTCAATTGGGTCTTTAAATGAGGGGGTCACTCGAAATACTCTAAAGTCATCATTCATAAACCTTAAATCTATAGTTTCATCTGCTAAAGGTTGGGATTCATCAGCAGTAGTAGTTCTTTCAGCCCTAAGTCTTTTTGCTTGGCCTATTGGTTTGCATTTATGATAAGTGGGGAAAAAGTCCCTAAGTCTACTAGGTTTAATATTCAGATTAGGTAAAGGTCCAAACAAAGCATGATTTTTCCAGAAACAGTTATGGGAATGAGTACCCGAGATTCATAAATTCTTCGCTGTTCTTTAGTCCTTGGTTCAGGAATGTATTATTGGTTACCCATCATCACTAGACCGGGAAGTGTGGCAAAAGGAGGGAGGTCCGAGATCTTTTTGGGGGGCCTCGTGTGTTTGATGGAAACCTTGACAGCTTTGGTTGTTTCTTTGGGGGCTTTGCTTGAAGTAGCCATTTTTGTTAAAGGTCTGAAGAGAGAAAATCTGGGTTTTTTGAGGTTGTTTTGAAGAAGATGAAGAGTTGGAGGACTTGAGAGTTTCAGAAAACGTAAAAAAGTGGAACAAGTGAGGAATGCACTTTTTATAGAGTTTTATGGGAGAAAAAACGGTTCAAATCAACATTAATGATTTACAAACAAGTAGGGCACGTGTATCTCCAAGATTGCATGTTGGGACAGTGGTAATTAAAGCCTAATTCCCACGATCTTCTAGGGTCTAGGAAACGTGATGATTAAATAGATTCACGCATGGGTTGAAAAGACATGTTGGAAAAGGGTAATGATGATCCTGACGTCATATACCATATGGGAGAAAGATGAATAGTTTTTGCAACGTTGGAGCATTAGTGGTATCAAAGTTATGCAAGAATTGTTCAAGGGCGTCGAACCATAGTCTCAAAAAATGTATTTTTCTTCGATGTGTCGAAAATGGCATTTTTGGGGGCAAATTTGTTAGCTCCAATTTCGACGCCTGATTTGGGTTAAGGGAATAAAATTTCCTATGAAGAAATTGAATATTTCAACAAAATTATACATTTTGACATTCCAGTCGAAGATACCTTGATACAAGGGTAAAGATATTATGTGGACTTAGAAATGTTTCTAGCAGTTGGGAAACAGAAGCATCACTAACGGCAATTCGACAAAGGATCTGAATTCAAATCAGGGAGGGAATTCTTTGTTCTTATCTAACTGTTGGGCATACGTTGGGCATGATGGGCAGTCGCGCACATGCAGAGTGCCACTTGTCTCAATCAGGTGAATAGGCCGTTAGAAGCGGTTATTTCGATTGGTATAAATAGGAGGTCTTAGTGTTAGGATTGGGGTGTTCAAGATTGTACAAATTCATCAAATTACCCAAAGTAACCGTGTGTAGAGAAAGTGTAAATTGAGAAAATGTATGTTTGTTGTCGCACCATGTTTTTATTCAAAGCAATTTAATCAATCTTTTCTTTTCTTTTCAGAAGTTTATCTTCTTCGGCATTTACTTTCTAGTACTTTCCTTGCTTTCCTTGCATTATCTTTCCTTTATATTCTTTAACAAGTTATTTGAGTATGAAACTTGTCGAAGTGTTTATCATTCCTCAAACTTCACCCTAAAAACAATTAGCACATGTCCTAGGATCAATCTGATCAATCCTGCAAGTAACCAAAATATTTTCAACATCAACATAACATATCATTATCAAGAATGTTAAAACATAACGAAAGACACGATGTTCCCAATTCCCCGATGTTACACATCAAAGCAGACACCGACATAAAAATAAATGGAAAACTTCATCTTCCACTCACATCTGAGCTCCTACTGCGGATTATCTGTACGTTACCCACGTGGAGGTAACATTCAAACAGAAGACATGAGATATCATAATTATATAAAGGAAAATATGATAATAAGTAAGCATCAGATTATCATATGCACATCACCCATTCCACAACACAATTCCACATAATCCACACAACAATTATCCACACATAATAGCAACATCATAATTATCTATACGGAACAACAACCTAACAACTATCCAAAAAGGATAACAACATAACAACCATCTAACATAACAACAACCTAATAACCATCAGACATAATAACAACATAATCAATCATTCAACACAATAACAAAGGCAACCAATGTATAATTCAATGAGACTCAACAACTTGACTCAATGCATGTGGTACCAATATGTGAACAATCAGGTTTACTACTTTGATCCTCACCTTATCGGATCTAAGTTATCAATTTGTTACCATCACCTCCGATAACGTCTCATTGATTCCATCACCTCCGAAATCAGCTACCGGGTCAATCCACATAATGGGATTTGAGACTCACCAATGACTAACCATTTGTCTAACAACATGAATGCATGCAAAATACAATACATGCAACAATGACGTCATGCATAAAAATTCACCTCCATAGTCAATGTACCCACCAATACTGGACATCATGTATCAAACACATGTTATACAGCTCAACAATATCAACGTACAACAAGAATGCATTTAAGGTTATGTCACACCACCACATAAATATTTCCATGCCTATCAACTCCATCAAACAGAACAATATTCATTTTCAGGTACTGAAACCAAATTTTAATGACAATACACGCTCTCAGATTTTCGACGCTTCAAACGACACTCAGAACAAAACTTATAAATTTTTAAAGTTTTTAAGAAATTTCTCCCAGCGTAACTGGTTACCTAAAATCAGTAACTGGATACACTACATCCAGTAGTACAACCCACATTATCACACACACGGTAACCGGTTACCTAAAAACTGGTAATTGGTTACACCCTCATTTCGAGCCCCTCGTGGCCTCTGTTACACAGGGTAACCGGTTACTCAAAAACCAATAATCGGTTACACCTCTCAAATTTTGCCCAGAAACGTGTTTTTTTAAGAGTGTAATCGGCTACTCCAATTTTGATAACCGATTACACTGTTGCAGAAGCATTTTTCTACAACTTTTTCAAAATGAAAATCATCTATAATTCATCCCAAAATCCCATTTTTCTCACAAATCGTTTATACCACATTTTAACTTGAAAATCACTTTTCCAAATCTCAAAATCCCAACTTATTTACACCAAAAACATTCATAACTCAGTTCCGACTCTGACCCGAAACAACATCAATTCACACAACATCGATAACAAACAATCCAATCAATTCTTATTATTCTAATTCATCATTCACACAATTTAACAATTAACAATATCACCATGATCATGAACAGAGAGAAGAAAAACGCAAAACCTACATGGCATAATCTACCCACCATCATCATGTTAACCATTATATAATCAGAACTCCACCCTTACCTTATAGTTCCTAGCAATCGATTCTTTAATCTTCAACAGTGGTGAATTTCCCCTTGAGCTCTAGCCTCTTCTTCTCCTTTTCTCTGTTTCTTCTCTCTTCTCCCAAATGATACATGCTCTGTGTTTCTATCCCAAATCCCCTTTTCTATTTTCCTTATATTTCTTATTATTTTATTAACTTATTATATTATCACTAATTCTTAATAATAATAATAATAATAACTCATTCTAATTAAATTAATACTTATCTAATATTAACTAATTAATTAAATAATAACTAATATAATTAATTAGTTTTACTCACCACACCACCATTCTACACTTTTGTTCACACACTCCCCAACACCTTAATTTATATAATTCTAAGGCAACTACCCCACACCAAGAGTAACACAACACATCAAAATACAAATCAACACAATACAACCACAACTATCACATAATTAAATTACAAAAAATAATTTAAATAAAATTGGGGCGTTACAATGTGCAAGTTAAAGAGAACTTGACTGGTGAGGCATCACCTTTGCAGATTGAGGATCGTGAAGTGAAACACTTAAGAGGCAAGAAGATTGATTCGGTGAAGGTAATGTAGGGAGGACCTGCTGGTGAGAGTGTGACATGGGAGCTCGAGAGTCGGATGAGAGAGTCTTATCCAGAACTTTTTCCTTTAGATAATTTTCGAGGGCGAATGTTTTTTAAGTGGGAGAGAGTTGTGATACCCTGATTTTTGTATATTTATTTTTAATTAAATTAAAATTGATTTTTATTTGATTATTGGTGTATTTGGTGTGTTTAGTGGTTTTGGGGGTTTATTGGAGAATTAGAGGATTAATGAGAATTTTGGTTATTTTAAATAATTAAAATGATTAAAATAATAAAAAATAAAAAGTTTGAGAGTTTGGATAGAAATTGAGAATAATAAATTAATGTGGTAAAGTGGTGAGAGATTAAGGGAATATTGGGCCTAAGTGTAATAATTAAAATATAAATTAGGTTAATATAAATTTTAAGAGAAATAATGAAGATTAGGGTTTAGTTTGACAATATGTGAAAATTAGAGTTTGGGAGAAAAAAGCATTTAAGAGAGAAGAGCAACAAGGGTTTTAAAGAAGAAGAAGAGTCATAGTCATAGAGAGAGTTTGCTTGCTGAAAAGCTAAGTTAGAAGGGGGAGAGGACTCCTCTAATAGTGGGTGTCAAATGCATGAAGGATAGTAAAGAACCCTTATCCTCCTCTAGGTTTTTCCTCCTTTCTTTCTATTGTTGATAATTATGCGTATCGATATGAATTGGTGATGAATATGTTATAATTGATGATATCAATATGAATTTCGTGTATTGTTATTGTGCTAATTGTTGTTCATGATAATTTGCCATGAGTATGATTGTTGTTGTTGAAAGTGACGAGTTTTGATTCCATGAACGTAATTTTGAATATGTGAATAATTGATGCATTATGATGTTAATTTCTGTGAAATTAATATGATCAATATGATATAATTATTGTTTGTCGAATTTTGAGCGTTTTCCTTTTCACGAAATCGAAATCAGAGGTCCAGAAGGCCTCAGATGATGAAAATTTAGCAGAAAAACACTATTGACTAATTTGATTCGAATCATGGGGTTACACTGTGAAATTTGATTTGAATCATAGCCTCCTGATGGCCTCTTCCTAATTTGATTTGAATCACAAATTGCACATGATTCGAATCATGAAGGTAGATTTTGTTCAAAATATGGTTTTTATCATAACTTGAGTTTCGTGAATTTGTTTGAGGCGCAGTTTGAAGTGTTGGAAAGTTAACGCGTAGCACTATCTCATGATGGTGCACTAAAAGACTAAATATGAACTTTAGGGTGTGAATAATTATTTTCTTAAGGTTTAATATTATGCGACGATTAATGATGATGAAATAACTTTTAATTGTTGTGATAGATTGAATTGATGAATACCTCATGAGGAGTGATGTTGATGTTGATACCTATGAATGAATGATTGTTGAGAATTACATGTATAATTATGTGAAGGGTTATAATTAATTTCATAATTATGATTGGTAAATTATTGTTATGCATAAATATTAATATGTTATATGAATAAGTATGTTATTGTCATGCTTGTGTAAACTATGCAATGGTGGGTCATAATGTAAGCATGAATGTGTTATTGTTAGACTATGGCACGGATCTAGAAGGGGGGGGTTGAATAGATCCCAATTAAAATTTGAGTCGACGCTACCAATTTAATATTGGTTTTGAAAATTTGTTTTAAGTGCGGAAGCGGCCGAGGAAAAATATAGTCTAAAACGAACCGTTATTGGAAAACCGGATATGCGTCAAGCCTATGGATTAGAGATAATGTGAAATACGAATCACTACACTATTTGCACAATCAATGATTTGTTTCACTTACTAGGATTTCTAGTTCCAATGATTCAAATACCAAATTAAACTAGATACACACTTAAGATAATTTTGGTTTAGGCAAATTATCAAACACTTGGTGTGCAAAAACACTCCAAGTGATATTTGTGTTGAGTAAGTGATTCCAATTAATCTAGTACAATATCCTATTGTACTTTGGATTCAAAAACAGAGTTTTAACCTCTTACTCAATTATTATCAATGTTTGGTAAAAGTGCTTATAATTAAATCACTTAATTTTTAAGCTAAAATCAATTATGCAGAAAATTAGAGAAGACAAGGATTTGATGAGGCAGTTCCCCCGCCGTCCTCGCTTCGGGGTACGTTTGCCCTCAATTCTAAAACTAGAATTGAGATGATTTAATAGATATCACTTGTTGAATTTAACCGTTTATACAAGGATTGCAAAGCACATATACAACAGAACTCTCAAGATGTTGAATGTAGCTTCCACTCCTTGTTCCTTGATTCAAGATGAATCAAGCCCTTCGATTGTTGTTGCTAGACCTCCGATTCCAGCCCCTTTGTTGAATAACCTTCCGTTCTTCAAACCCTCGGCCCGGATGATCTCAACTACAACGAATCGAACCCGAATTCTTCCCTTTAATATCACTGAATCCGCTACTAGACTGATGAAGACTTCCTCTTCTCAATCACCTTCGCTCAGTTGAAAATTGATGAAGTAATTCGTCCAAAAACCCCCAAACACAAAACAGTCTTGGAGGACAAAACCCTAACGGTTTTATTCAAGAAAAAAACTTGTCACAAGCTTCAACCCGAACCGGATTCCCCAATCTCGGCTTCGAACCTTATCGCCTTTAACCAATCACAAAGCACATCAAAAATGGTTGTGTGTAGTTGATGTGTTGTGAGATGTTGAAGATGAAGATGATGAATCTTGGACACCTATTTCACTTTTTCTTGTTTCTTTGAACACTTGAAATCAATTTGACAAATGTTAGTTGATAAAAGTAATTTGACTTCTATTTATAGTAACCAACTTACCAACCAAAAATAACAGCTTTTTAAACAGTGGAAAATACTCAGAAAACTGAGTTTACGCACGAGCGGTCGACCATAGGTCGGCGTGTGCTGACCCATGGGAAATGCGCCGACCCCTATGGTCGACTCAAGTATTCCATGCGCTGACCCGTGGCCAACTGCACTATGCCATGCGTCGACCTGTGGTCGACTCAAGCAACCATGCGCTGACCAGTCACCAACTGGTCTGTGTTATGCGCTGACCCGTGGCTCATGCACTGACCCATGCGGTCGACTCAAAGCCTGCGAATCTGCAAAGCTTCGTATTTTAGTGGTTTTCATGCATTTCGTCATGATCACATTTTATCCACATATGTTTTATGAAATATAGCAGTTTTAGATAAGCATAGAGAAGGATATGATAGGTGATATGTTGCATTTGTTTGTAGACGTGGAATCGACAATGCCGATTCATCTATGATGGTCATTTGTCATCATCGAAACTTATGATTGTATGTTGTCTGACAATTTTCCCTTACATACTCCCCCTTTTTGATGATGACAACCTGTGCAAGGCCAAGGAGACAAACAACATGCAGTATTTACACATTATGCACACTCCCCCTTTCTTTTGTAATCTAAGGCTATCTGCAAAACGACTGTTAATTGTGGTGAAAATTTTTGGCTGCTTGTACTCTTCTCCCCCTTTGACAACATCAAAAAGAGACAAGGAATGATTATTCAACGTAACATAAAATTCAACAGGAAATAACACTATCAGATAACAATATCATACCAAATATCATTACTGAACGATAATCATTAATTAAAAGAAGATAAACATTAAAATTAATGTTGCACAAACAAGCATTACAGAGAATTTAATACATTCAAACAACAAACAAATTCAGATGCATATGCAGTCCTATGTCCTAATGGTGTCGTCCTTGATGGTAACAGATATCAGGGTTTCTGTGGGGGTCAGCCAGAGATGATATTTGTTCAGCAATACCGCCTAGATACTTGAGACCCCCCTCGACCGATCGTTCCTGGCGTTCAAACGTTTCGGTAAATGCAGCATACCGTTCATTCATGCTTGTAGAGAGGTTATCAAGCCTCTCATTTTGCGCTTGAATTTGGCTGCTAATATGAGTGTAGCGCTCATCCTGAGTTTGCATGAAGGATTGTTGAGCCAGCTACATATTTCGCATCATATCCAACAATTCTGAAGAGTTTGAGTGCTATGGAGGAGACGGGGGAGATTCTTCATCATCATGGTGATACGGCTGGTAGAATTGACATTGAGTTGACCAGCCCGTATGTTGCCATTCACCCCAGCCACCCTGGTTGGGGACATCTTCTTCGGTTGAATATGAATGCTGAACCCAAGCGGAGTCTGAGTAGTCGTGAGTGTCAACTCGTGGAGGACTATTATCTCCACCATGGTGATCAAAGGCTTGTCCTGCTTCCTCTTCTTCATTTTCCTCTTCATCTTCTTCTTCTTCGCTTTCATCACTTTCATCATCTGCTGCAACAGTCGCAGGAGCATTTCCTCTTCGAACAAACTTGTAGATTCTCCGCTCATCACACCAAAAATATCCCATCATAGACAGAGTTTTTGGGTTGAACTCTTTGTCTGATGAGATGGAGGTATACAGGAAGGACGGATGATTGACGTCGGCTGCAGTAAGGACCTCTTGAATGAAAGATCCGTAGGCAAGAGCCATTCCTCGTCCGGTATCACGTAGACAGAACATCCTACTGGCAATGTAGTAGGGCCAGTTGATTTTCTGCTTATTTTTTAGAATGTACATGAGATGAACCTCAGCCTGTTTAACTCTGGAGAGACCACCCTTCTTAGGTCGCAGAATGCGCGAGACAATCCACTGGAGAATCCGTTCTCCTGTTTTCTGCTTGTCGACAGTGACAGTTCGTGGGAACGCATCAGTGTTCACAATCTGATCAGGGTAGGGTCGTTTCAGCATGTCGTTCAACGCACTCTTAAACTCGTAACCTTCTATTTGGTGAGAGTCAGTTACCTCAGCTAGAGGATTTTCATCATCATCCAATGACATATCAAAATATTTGTTCCAAACATTTGACTTAAACGATACCTTTGTCGTGCCGATCCTGGAGTGAAACTTGTGCCCGCGAAATTTGTCATGAAGGCCTGCGTAGAACACTCGGACTAGGTCTTCGCTATATTTAGCATTGCATTCCAAGAATTTGACAATGCCTTGATGTTGTGGCAGAGACATGATTTCTGTGAGGTGCATACGTTCTGCGGTGAGTTTGTAGAAAGCATGTTGTCGCACAACTCCTCTTTTGCCAATATCTCTGTCGAAGGATTCGACGCGAGCCGGTGGAACAAGCGATACAGCGGAGATGGGTAGAGATGCGGCGGATGATTCCCGGGATCTCTTACCGGTAGGTTTGCGAGATGTGGAAGCCATTTGAACAGATTTGAAGCTTAGTGTGTGTGGGTAGAGAGTGAAGCTTGGTGAGGGTTTTTGAGAATGATTTTGCAAGAGAGAGGTTTTCCCTTTTTGTAGATGAGAAGTTAGGGTTTTGGGAAGAGGAAAGATCAAGGGACAATAGACACTAGGTAGATGCAACTTACAAGGTAGTGGGAAGTTTGAAATGTAATGTAATGTAAATGCACACTTAATGGGGATTTAGAATGTAGATGCATGAGAAGATTGAAGGTTTTTCTGCAGAAAAACAGAATTTTTGAGCGATGCATCGACCATACCTCTGCATGCGTCGACGCATACTGTTTGATTTTTGAAAAATCACAAAAAAAATTAAGTGTGCGTCGACCATTGCCCTGTTACGGTCGACTCATACAGGCAAAGTTTCCAGTTTTTCACTTTTCTGCACATACGCTCACAAGTTTGATGCATAATTAGAATGCCACACAATAATAAACATCCAAAAAGATACATCATGTATATATACAATATTATTATGTAGTATAGCTATTTAACCGTGAAACTTTGCAGAGAGAGAGAGAGAGAAAGGAACAGTATCACCTCGATGCCGGAGTAACTTGATGAACAATAAACTTGTGCTTGCAACAACATCAACTTGTTAGAAGTACAAGATTATAGTCTTAAATGGAATAAGGTAAAACCAGCAGTTTATAATGCCCGTTCCGAAATATCGAGAATACCAAGTTCTCGGCGGATATGAAAGAAAGGTTCAGTAGCTAGCGGCTTTGTGAAGATGTCCGCTAATTGATTTTCAGTATTAACATGTTCAAATACAATATCACCTTTCTCTACATGATCCCGAAGAAAGTGGTGTCGAATTTCGATATGTTTGGTGCGAGAATGCAACACAGGATTCTTGGTAAGATTAATGGCACTTGTATTGTCACAGAAAATGGGAACACGTTCAAGTTTGAGGTTAAAATCCAATAGTTGTTGCTTAATCCATAGGATTTGAGCACAACAACTACCGACGGCAACGTATTCCGCTTCGGCAGTTGACAAAGCAACTGAAACCTGTTTCTTGCTATGCCAACTGACCAAAGAATTTGAAAATAAGTGACAAGTGCCACTGGTGCTTTTCCTATCCGATTTGCAACCGGCAAAATCGGAATCGGAGAAACCTACCAATGAACATTACCTTTGGAATACCACAGTCCATACTTCGGAGTACCGGATAGGTATCGAAGTATTCGTTTGACAGCTTTTAGATGGGATTCCTTGGGACATGATTGATATCTTGCGCACATGCATACGCTAAACATAATATCGAGACGAGAAGCAGTAAGATAGAGAAGTGATCCAATCATACCTCTATACCGTTTTACATCTACGTCCTTACCGTCTTCATCTTTGTTCAAGTTTGTACAAGTTGGCATGGGGGTGTCAATGGCCTTAGCTTTTGCCATGTCAAATCTCTTGATAAGGTCCAAACAATACTTTGTTTGGCTCACGAAAGTTCCTTCTTTGAGCTGTTTAATTTGCAAACCGAGAAAGTATGTGAGCTCCCCCATCATGCTCATCTCGAATTCGCCCTGCATAAGGTCTGAAAACTCTCTCACAAGATTCATGTTAGTAGACCCAAATATAATATCATCTACATAAATTTGTACTAATATCAAGTGCTTTCCTTGACGTTTAATGAAGAAAGTTGTGTCAACCTTTCCTCTTGAGTAACCTTGATCGAGTAAAAATTTGCTTAGTCGCTCATACCAAGCTCCAGGAGCTTGTTTGAGACCGTATAAGGCCCTTTTTAGTTTATAAACATGATCAGGATATTCATGAGATTCGAAACCCAGAGGTTGTGCGACGTAAACCTCTTCATTTATGTGACCGTTAAGGAACACACTCTTAACATCCATTTGGAATAGTTTAAAGTCTTTCGCACAAGCGAAGGCAAGGAGAAGGCGTATAGCCTTGAGTCGGGCAACCGGCGCATAAGTTTCCTCATAGTCGATGCCTTCCTCTTGGTTACACCCTGTAACACCTCAAAATTTGCCCTCCTCTCTTGGGACTAGCTTAATATATTGCATTGCATTTTTTAGGTCATTAGACATTGCATATTGCATATCATGTGGTTACATTGTGCAAGTCATCCTCCTAAGTCTTGATCAGAAGATAAAAGGTTGATGTATGTAAGCTAGGGTTTCATTGGACTGGATCACTGATCATCTGAGGGTTGTGGTCCAAATTAGGGTTTCATGTTCTTCATGGAGATTGAGCTTGATCTTGGTTGGAATGGTACATCATCATCATTATGGTCTTGGTATCATCCAAGAGATTGATCAGATACCTTGAGATTAGGGTTTTGACCACTGGTCAACCCTAATCAGTCTAATCATCTGCATTGGGCCAATCAGGGCATGGCATGGAGATGGGGTCTACAATGGATATGGGGATCATTTCATGTGATTATTTTGAGCTTATGGAAGCTAGGGTTTCATCCTTGAGCCATTTCATCAGGAGTTTGAGGCTCAACTTGATCAGTACAGCCAAATTCATCTATCAATCAAAAAAAGTCAATTGTGGTCAACTGTGCTTGATTTTATGGATTTGGAGGTGGGAGAGGGTTGGATACACTTCATTCATGTTGAAACAAGTTTCATTTGACATTTCAAACATCAAGAATGAAGAAAATAAAGTCAGGAGAAAACTTTCCAAAAATGGAAAGTGACTTGTAATGAAAGTTTCCAAAAATGGAAAGTTTTTCACCACAAAATTACATGTCCAAAAATGCTTCAAATGAAATTTTGTTCAACATGAAAGTTGTAGATCTTGCTCTCACCTTTCCAAAAAGTCCAAGAACTTGAATTTCTCATATATGGTTGACAAGATATGATCAAATCATTTTCCAAAAATGTTGATTTTCAAAGTGGCATAACTTTCACATGGAATGGCCAAATTGGGTGATCTTTCTTTGAGCAAACCACATTTGACATGAACTTTCATGATGCATTATTACATTTCATCAAAAATGGTCATGGCAAAATGGCATTTTTCAAGTGATCTATTTGGAAATTGGTGGGAAAAATGGTGAAATCTCAAATTACTTGGTTTTTGCACACAAGGCCTTTTCTAACACATTCCAAATACCATTTAGAACTTGCTCCAACTGTCATTTACTGTTACATTGGCCTAAATTGCAAAAAGGACTTTTTGGACAATACACTTGAAATGCATTAGCACTAATTCACTTCAATTTGTTAATTTGGATTAGCAAAGTGGATTAGGAGATGGTATAAGAGGCTAATTGTAACAGAATTCATAATCACTTCACATTCTTCAAGGTTCTAACAGAATTTCCCTCCATTTTTCACCAAATTCTCTCAAACTTTTTCCAACATTTTTCACCAATTCTCATCAAAATCTTCATCAATCTTGTTCATTCTTGTTGGATCCGTGCTCCACAAGTGTTTGTGCACATCTGTTTCAACAAATTCGTGGCCAAAGAGTGAAGAACTTGGACTGTTGAAAGCAAGCACATCAATGGCATTTTTATGATTCTTGGAGCTGAAGCTGTTTTGAGCTAAACTACTTGTTGCATTCACCTTCCTCATCATTAAACTTCATCTGTTTTGGCTTCTTGCACCTGGAAAAGCACGAATCAACAACTGCCATCTCCATAAGGTATTTTTTCGAATTCCTTCATTGATCAAATTGTGATATGGTTCTGGTAGATCTCTCAATGTAGATCATCATGATACTTGTGGTTTTTGATTTGGTTGAGTATAGAGAGAGAAATCTTGAATTGAAGTTTGATGTGCAATCCTTTTTTCGTTCGATCCGGTTAACATGTTGAGAGTTAGGTCAAACTAGTTGCATATCCATGATGTACGTGCTTTGCTGGTGATTTTGATGTATCATTTGTCAATTTTGGTTAAAAATTGTTCATGTCCAATTTCTGGAAAATCTGGAAGTGTTCTTGATGAAGAACTTGATGATGAACGCGTTTGATCCTCATTTTCCATTTCCTTGTTTGAATTTCTGTTACCCGCGCGTCCCAGCCAATCAGATGGCGCCATCACATTAATGAGAAATGCTGCGTTTCAGCGTGGCCAGAGATAATTACAACCGTGCCATTATTCATTTAAATTCATGTTTATTTCTTTTTCTTTTTTATTTTATTTCATTTTGATTCACATGATCTTAGAAAATCCATAACTAATTCATTTCTTGTCCAAATTTTGTGAGGTTTTTTGCATGATTCTCCTTATGATGTGTAGTTTTTAATGGTGATTTTTATTATTTTTGTGCATGTGTAGAAAAATAAAATTCCTAGGGATTGTTTGGATGTATGCAATTTGTACATGCTTTTCCATTTCACTCATAAAATGATGATGCTTCCATAGAAATTCATGAAATTTTGTGTGCATGTTCTGGACTCTTTGCTGGTGATTTTGATATGTAGTTTGCAATTTTTGGATCCCTGGTTGATGAGATATGAATTTTTTATTAGAGGTGTGACAATTTGTGTCACACCAAGCATTGTGAATTTCATGATTTTATTTGGTGTGCTTGTGAACATTGGATTGAGCCAAATTTTTGCAGGATTGTGCATATGGATGTTGAGAATACATGTGAATGTTTCTGGATTTATTGATGGCATTTCCTATTTGATTGGAATTTTTCCCTCTGTTTGGTCATTTGTTGATTTTTTGTGACTCATGTTGGTATTTGCTTTGTGAAATTCTGGTTATTGATTTTATGGATGTGAAATTTGGTATGAGCATTGTAGACACATTATAGGTCATTGTGGTTTTGATCCCATTCATTTATCATATTTCATTTCTGTTTTATGATTATTGGAAGTTGATGATTATTTTGATGCCTTGTGTTGGCTTGCTTGAACTTGTCTGAACTTTATGAATTTAATTTCCATACTTCCATTGATCCAAATGAGCTGAAAATTGATATGCTACTCATTGAATGTGTTCTGTTTAGGCTGGAATTTTTGTGGAATTTATTGAGCTGTTTTGATATTGATTTGATTGTGATCATTCTGTTTGGTCTTTTGAAGTTGCAAATGGCATGCTTTGTGATATTTTGTTTATGAAATGATGATAATGAATGAGATGAGCATGGGACCAATGGGATTTGTTTCTAATTTGTTGGATTGTGATTTTGATTAATTTTCACTTGCTGTTTTGAATTTTTCACCTCCTTTGGACCCTAGGCTTGTCCTAGTGGTCTTGTTTCTCACTTTTGAATTGTGTTTCAGGTTGAGATGCAAATGCCTTAAAGGAGAATGATGCAAGTTAATTGAGTTTGATTTGGTTAATTGTTGTGAACTAACTTGTGTGTTTTGTAGGATGCTTGGCTCACTTGAGTTGATTGTGTTTTGCACATTGCATTGTTTTTGTACATTGTCTGTTGATTCTTAACTTGTCTGTTTTGACTGTGTGATTGGTATACTGACTGTGCTTGATTGATTCCAGGTACCATAGTCGCTTTAGTTCTTTAAGAACTTGCTGTGCTGCTGCTTGGTTGTATAAACCAGTTGAGGTAGACTCTCTTGTCTCCATGTAGTCTGGAAGACCTGGCTTGTTATTTAGCCAGGCAACTGTCTGAAGTCCTCCTTAAGAGGCGATGTTTGTGATTGTTTACTTTTGTCCCCAAGCAGGTAAAGACCTCTATGAGGCAATTGGCGGAACCCAAGGGATGTGCAATCCATCCCCCGTTATTCTGTTGAGTCGTCCCTCTGCTCACACCACTGTGTTGATGCATTGGGACATTAACCCAAGATCTTGTACATTTGTACAGTCGAGTCAGAGTCATGAGTGTAGAAGGGTTCCTCCATTCTGGACCCACGCTCCTTTGTCTGAAGCTCTCCCTGGCCAGGGATAAGAGCTGTGAAGTCTCATCTTCACTCACCTTTCATCTGCTTCACCCTGACTCTCAATGTCAAGGTTAAGAGCGAACACTCCCCTGTACAGTTGACTTGCCTCGGCAGTCCACCCTTGTTTGAGCCTCACTTGACTGGATATAGTGTGTGCTATGTGAATGTTTGCTTTATTTTGATTGAGCATGTGTGTTTTGTTTTTCCTGGTTAGGATTAGCTTGCTGTTGAGCAAGTTAGGATAGAAACCATAACATAGGGCAATGATGCATGATAACACTAGGCTCGAGTACAGCTCCCTAGTAGTGTGTCTCCCCTTGGTTTCTGGCTAGAATTTCTTTCCCGTTCAGGGGAACTATGTCGCCCTGATCCTCATACCAGATGAGGTACGTAGGCAGGAGACCGTGCGAGGTCTCTCCGGGCACTTTTTTTCTTTTTGTGTGTGTTTGCTTGTTAACCCTTTTGTGTGTCAGGATATGGATGTAAGCCCAGTGATTGGCTGTCCGTATCCTGAGTGTCTTTGTTTGGTTCGGAAGCCGATGTAAGTCCAGCGATTGGCATTCGGGTTCCAGGTTTGCCTGTGTTTGTGTGTGTTTTGTTTCGGCGTGCGTGAGCCGAACTACGGCAGCTCTGATTCTCGTTCCAGACGAGATACGTAGGCATGGGATGCGATGTCCTAGCGAGCCCTCTCCTCTTTTCCTCCACCTGTGTTGTCTTCGGTGTGTGTGTGTGATGTTTGTTTAGCAACCTTTTCTTTCTTTAGAGCGTGGATCCCGTCGAGTACGACGGACGTGAGGGGTGCTAATACCTTCCCCTTGCGTAACCGACTCCCGTACCCTTTCTCTTTGGTCGCGAGACCATGCTTTTCCCAGGTTTACTCTGAGCGTTTCCTTTCCCTATTTTGGGATAAATAACGCACGGTGGCGGCTCTGTGTTGTTTTGTTTCTGCCCGCCGGTTGTTTTTCGCGGATGCGACAGCTGGCGACTCTGCTGGGGAACATGAGATGTTGACCTGTGCTGGTCCATCTTCCCTAAGCGAGTCTCTCCTAGCGTTCTAGGGTAGTTTAGGTTGCTTGTGCCGCTTTATTTTTTGCATTTATTATTCTGACTGTGTATATATGTGCATAAATACTTGCCTGCATCATACTATCATGTTGCCGTCCTCTGTGCAGGTGGTTCCTCTGTTTTGGGGTGGGTGTTCTGAGTGGGGCTAAAACCCAGGCCCGAGTATACACATAGGATTAGTGTGGTCTCACGTTCCTCACATGCCGGTTGGGCATGCTGTTGCGACGTGACATACCACAAGCCGGACGAGGTTCATCTGAGAGCGCTCTTCCTCAGTGGGGTTTTCCACTTTGGTTGGGTTACCTCTTTTGAACTATTGACTCTGGTGACCGATCATTTCCCGGATCTTTGGTTTAGACGGTCTTAAGGGAGCTACAATGGCACACCCGAAAGGGAAAACCCATTGAGTATCTCTGCCCGATTGTTTAGACTATTATCCGCCTTAGGATGACCTGATTAGAATTTACCTGTGAGGGGAGGGTGATTCTTACAGATGCATGTGCAGAGGGTGATTTTGATGGTGACTTTTGGTTCCGTTGATCAGAGTCCTATTTATAAGTCAGATTTATGGCCATTTATTTCTGAGGCGCCGAACTGTTGTCCGTGTTATTTATCAGTGGGGATCCGTTTATTTCAGGATTCCCCGGGCCGATTCAGAGGATTGTGGGTATCTGCTCAGAGATTACCGGATGATGATGATGGTGTATCTTTCAGTTCCGTTTATTTTGGAACCCTTGAGGAGGATTTGTGGTTACATATTCCTTCAGATGGTTGTGATCGGTTCAGCGATCAGGGCTGTGACTCAGAGCAACAAATGTTCAGATGACTTGGAGGATGGCAATGCATAGCATTCATTCATCAACATCATTAACATTTGCACTTACCTGCATCTAACACATGTTTATCCATATGCAGGGACATTTTTGATCGAGATCCTGGTTAAGAGACTTTCTGCTCAGATATGAGGCCCGGTTTGAAGGACGATGTTGCCTATAGCTTCTTTGACCCAGAGATCAGTGTGCTGAAGGATATGATAGCATTGATTACACCCGACCATGTGGGGATGTTTCGTGAGGCATATGGTGGTATTCTGAAGATGGTTTTCAGACTCACTGACAGAGACAGAAGTGCCATTCATACTCTTCTCCAGTTCTATGATCCTGGTTTGAGGTGCTTCGTCTTCCCCGATTACTTACTCGGGCCTTTGATGGAGGACTATGCTGATATTTTGGGCATTCAGATCAGAAATCAGGTTCCTTTCTATGCTACTAAGGAAGAGCCTGATATTGGTGGGATTTCCCGTGCTCTTTATTTGAGTCCGGAGATGGTTAAGGGGAGTCTGAAAGAGAAGGGGAAGTTGCCTGGTTTTCATCTGAGTTTCCTAGAAGCTAAGGCCAAGGAGAATGCTGAGTTGGGTAATTGGAACACAGTCTGTGCTTTGATTGCTATGGGCATTTATGGGATTATTCTGCTTCCTAATCAGAAGGGCTTCGTGGACATTAATGCCATTCGCTTGTTTGTTCAGAGGAATCCTATCCCTACCTTGATCGGAGATGTCTATTACTCAGTCCATAACAGGAACGAGAAGCGGCGTGGGGGACTGATTCGATGTTGCACTCAGCTGCTATACAAGTGGTTTATGGGATACTTGCCTACCAAGGGTGCTTTTGTTCTGCTTGGCCAAAATGTCAATTGGGCGACCAAGCTGATGGGTTTGAGGGCCAAAGACATAGCTTGGACTCACAGTTGTGGGGTTGGACAAGATTTCATCTGCAGTTGTGGGGGTTTTCCCAATGTGCCGCTTATAGGAGTTCAGGGTTGCATTAATTATAACCCGACACTTCTTAAGAGACAAATGGGATTCGCTATGGAGCTTCCTCCGTTCAAGAGTGAGGTTTAGGAGACTTTGTACTTCCCAGTTGAGGGCAATCAGGCCAGGGTGAAGCAGGTATCTGAGGCATGGCGCAGCATTCAAAGGAAAGGCAAGGTTTCTTGGGGTAGAGCTAATAACAGATATTTTCCTCCATTTGATGACTGGCTCCGTAAGAGAGTGGAACTCACTTGTCTACTGTTTCCTATGGTTGATCCGTGGTATCCGTTGATTGAGGAGTCTCCTTCTACTGTTAGTATGGACGAGTTCTTAGAGATGAAGCGGGAGAGAGATCAGTTGCTTGCGGAGAAAGCGGAATTAGAGATGAGTGTCGCTCGGGTTCAGAGGGTTAACCAGGAGATCAAAGTGAAGATGGAAGATCAGGACAAGCGACATGCCCTGGAAGTAAAGCGCTTTGAGATGGATACTGCCTACTATGGGAAGGTCAATCAGGCTTTGGCATCTTCAACAAAGGAGCACGACATCACCAAAGAGAGATTAGCCAGAGCTGCAAAGGTCATTGAAGATCAGAAGAGGATGCAAATCCTCGTGAGGGATCAGAGCGATGCCAGAGCCAGAGTCTTTGCTGCAGAGTGGGAAGTGGAGAAAGCAAAGATCATCACCGAGAGAGATCATTACATTGCTAAGAGAGATCACTATTTCAGGCAGATGAAGATCCATCAGAAAGAGGTGGGGAGATTACAGCAGGAGAACACTGAGCTCAGATTCACCGCAGAGTTCGCGAAGATGGTTGATGAGATAGGACCATCTGTGGGACCCTCATCAGGCTAGCTTTCTCATTTGTGTGGATTACCGTCACGCTTGTTGACGGAATTCACTTGCTTGTATTTCTTTCCTGATTCTGGAGATTTGTATCTGATTTGATGTATGACTATGGTACTTATTGTGCATTTTGCTATGTGATGGTTATTTTCATTCAGTGATTGATCTTCAAGCTTTATTTGCTTTCCCGTATGCACTCACACAGCACACACACATGGTTGGGCGGTATTTTGCTAAATCATATATTTCTGATCTGTATGATAGAATCAAACGCTGAATATCAGAATGTGGCTGTCGGATTATCGTTTGTCTCAATGAAGCCAGGATCAAGAGACAAAGTGTTCCTCATGTGGATAAACACTGCATTCATGCATGATCATAATAACTTGTGTTTTATTTTGCAGGTATCGGTTCTAACGTGCTTGATTGTTTCAGGAATCATTGCTCGTGCTCGCAGAACTGTACCTTTGCACTCAACACGCCCGCACAGATACTTCACGCGACGCAATACTCCCAGACTGATGGATCTCCCAAATACAGATATCCTCGAGCTGAAGGACAAGATGAACGAGCTGATCAACATCATGCAAGGTTTTGCAGTTGGTCAAAAGGCTCTAGCTGACAAAGTTGAGAAGCTCGAGCGGGCTTCAGCGGCAAATAGTGGTGTGAACCTGAATGGTGTCTCCAACCAGGGGCTGGGTGGTTCTCGAGATGGTGGTAAGAGGACAACAGTGGGTATAGTGAACAATGTCGCTGGTTTCGGTACTGCGGGTGGTCAACCTGGTCAGAATCTGAAGGATAGTCTGTTCCCGCCTTTCTTCGGTGTTGATGACGACAGAGAGGAAGACAGAGAGGCTGATCAGTTCTCTATGCACAACGAACCGTTCGGACAGTACGGTGCCCCACCACAGAACAAAGAGATTCAGCTGCTGGCTGAGAAGATTAGGGCCTTGGAAAGTTATGCCACTCCTAGGGTGGTTAACATGTCGAACATGGGGCTGGTAGAGGGGATTGTGATCCCGCAGAAATTTAAGGCGCCCACGTTTGATCGGTATAATGGGAGTTCCTGCCCCGAAACTCATTTGCAGGCGTTTGTCCGTAAGATCTCAGCTTACACCATGGACCAAAAGCTGTGGATGTATTTCTTCCAGGACAGCCTGTCCGGAGGCTCATTGGAATGGTATACCAAGCTCAAGTCCTCAGATATTAAGAATTGGCAAGATCTGGGGGACGCATTCTTTAAACAGTATCAGTTCAATGCTGATATGGCCCCGAGTCGAACCCAGCTGCAGGGTATGTCTCAAAAGAATAATGAGGGGTTTAAAGAATATGCCCAAAGGTGGAGGGAGTTGGCTGCCAGAGTGCAACCTCCACTAGTTGACAGAGACATGTCTGATCTCTTTATGGGGACCCTGCAGGGGGCATATGCTGAGAGGATGGTTGGTTGTCCGGTGACCAACTTTTCAGATATAGTTGTGGCTGGGGAGAGAATAGAGAGCTGGTTGAAGCTTGGAAAGATCCAGGGTAGTGCTTCGTCTTCTGGGTTGAAGAAGCCCTTCAGTAATGGCCAGAGAAAGAAGGAAGGTGACACGAGCGCGGTCTGCGCTCAGAGAGGACCCAGTAGGGATCGTTACTTCCAGCACACTGCTGCGGTAACTATTCCTGCTGAGCATCAACCTGCACCGCAACAGCAACAGCAGCAACCTCAACAACAGAGACAACCCTTTCAGCAGAGGCCTCAGAGGACTGGTTACCAAGTCAGGGGGAGAATGAACGATAGGCAGTTTGACAGGCCACCGGTGACCTATTCTTTCTTGTTCAAGAAATTACAGGACTTGGGGCTCATACAGCTAAGGACTCTGGCACCTTTGAGACCTGATCAAAGGCCGGCCAATTATGATGAAAATGCCAAATGCGAATTCCATTCGGGTGCTCCCAGACACAATATAGAAAACTGTAAAGCTTTTAAGCACACAGTTCAAGACCTGGTGGATTCGAAAGCTATCAACTTCGCACCATCTCCCAACGTCAATGCTAATCCCATGCCCGCGCATGGTCAAAGGGGGGTGAATGCTATTTCTGAAGAGAGTAGAGTTGGGCTGTCTACTGTTGATCAGTTGAAGACTCCTCTGGCTGAGGTCAAGAGGCAATTGATGTTGAATGGGGTTCACCCGGGCTGTGGTATTGATTGTGCTGAGTGCACTATGGTTCAGAATGGGTGTTCATTGTTGAGGAGGACTGTCCAGGGTCTGATGGACGATGGGAGTATTTTGATTGAGAAGGCTGATAAGGGAAAAGATGAAGTCTCCACCATAACAATTTATTTTGACCCGGTGGATTTGTCTACTCTGGCGGAGGCGGCTCCAGTTACCATCACGGTACCTGGGCCAATTCCGTATAACAAAAATGATGTCGTGCCATGGCATTATGGGGGAGAGGTTTATTGCAATGGTGAGAAAGTAGAGGATCAGACTGCAGGTGAAACCACCGTGTCAAAGGTGGATAATGCCGGTCCCAGCGGTTTCACTCGCAGTGGAAGATTGTTTGCTCCAGATGCCTTGAGGGGAGGAGAAAAAGAGAAAAAAGAAAAGGCCGAGGCTTTAGCCAGGGCAAAAGGGAAAGCAGCGGTTGGTAATGGTACTCCAGTAGTGACACCGGCGCCGGTTGGGTCGGAAGAGAAACTTGATGACGATGCAGAGGAATTCTTAAGGATCATCAAAAAGTCTGAGTACAAGTTGGTTGACCATCTGCAGCAGACTCCCTCCAAGATCTCGATTCTATCTTTGCTGTTAAGCTCTGAGGGGCATAGGGAGGCTTTGATGAAAATCTTGAAGAAAGCCTATGTTCCTCAAGAGATAATGATAAACCAGTTGGAGAAGGTCGTGTCTAATGTGCATGCCAGCCATGGGTTGGGTTTTACAGACATGGACCTGACTGTGGATGGGAGGAATCACAATCGGGCGTTACACATCGCAATGGAGTGTAAAGGGGCCGTGCTTTCGCATGTGCTGGTTGATACCGGCTCCTCATTGAATGTGTTGCCGAAGAAGGCTCTGGCTAAGCTGAATTGTGACGGGTTGATTCTGACTCCCACTGATCTGATAGTGCGGGCTTTTGATGGATCGAAGCGGGCTGTATTTGGAGAGGTTGAGCTTCCTGTGAAGATAGGCCCGGAGGTGTTCAAGTCGACTTTCTATGTCATGGATATCCAGTCGGCATACAATTGCTTGTTGGGTAGGCCGTGGATCCATGCTGCTGGGGCAGTGACCTCGACTTTGCACCAAAAGTTGAAATATATCTGGGAAGGACAGGTTGTCACCGTCTGCGGAGAAGAGGACATCTTTGTCAGCCACCTGTCCTCATTCAAATATGTGGAGATGGATGACGAGATATGGGAGACGCCCAGTCAAGCATTTGAAACCGTCAAGGTGGAGAATGCTCTGTTTGCAAAAGAAGAGGAAAAACCGTCCATTGCTTCGTACAAACAGGCCGCCGAGGTGGTGAAGAATGGAGAGGCTCCTGGTTGGGGCAGGATGATGGATATCTCCGCAAAGAAGGACCGCTTCGGAGTGGGGTATCATCCAGGCAGAGGCTCGGTGGGACAAGGCAGAGGACGTCGTGCGTCAGTAACCTTCACTAGTGCCGGAATGCTGGATCCGGATCACATCTGCATGATGAGTGAGGAAGCTGATAGTGACTGCGACATTGACCGGTGGATAAAGTCGTGCGCACCAGGGATGGGGATCCAGAACTGGAAGGCCGAAAAGATCATCCGGGTCACTCTGCTGGAAGAGTAATATTTTTCCTGTTTTGATTTTATATGCATGAAAGCCATACGTGTTGCCCGACACGTAATGGTCCATTGTAAGGGCCACCTCATGTTTAAAATTTGCAAATTTTGCATCATTAATAAAAGGATGTTTTTCAGTTAAAAGCGGTGTTCCCTGTTTTTCATTTATTTTTGCAGTTTAAAAATAAAAACAAAATAAAAATGGCAATGTTTTCATTTTTCTTTTTTTAATTTGTCTCACACTGGTTCTAAGCAATGCATGAATCAACATTCATGCAGATGCGATTCCTCTCCGGATCTCATTGATAACAATCCTGTTACACCCTTGTATGACTTCGACAATCCGATCTATCAAGCCGAAGAAGAAGGCGAAGAAGATTGTGAACTGCCAGGGGAGTTAGCCAGGTTGTTGAAACAAGAGGAGAATGTGATTCAGCCGCATGAAGAGCAGATTGAAACGGTGAATCTGGGTACCGACGAGGTCAAGAAAGAGGTGAAAATCGGGGCTGCTTTGGAGGAAAGTGTCAAGAGCAGAATGGTGGCATTGTTGAAAGAGTATGTCGATATCTTTGCCTGGTCTTATCAAGATATGCCAGGGTTAGATACCGATATCGTTGTGCACAAGCTACCGTTGAGAACAGATTGTCCTCCAGTGAAGCAGAAATTGCGCAGAACTCGACCTGATATGGCGATGAAAATTAAAGAGGAGGTGCAGAAGCAGTGGGATGCTGGTTTCCTTGCTGTCACTAATTATCCGCCGTGGGTTGCAAACATCGTGTCAGTCCCGAAGAAAGATGGTAAGGTAAGAATGTGTGTGGACTACCGAGATCTGAATAGAGCTAGTCCGAAGGATGATTTTCCACTACCTCACATTGACGTGTTGGTAGATAATACAGCTCAATTCTCGGTGTTTTCCTTCATGGATGGCTTTTTTGGCTATAATCAAATCAAAATGTCGCCAGATGATATGGAGAAAACAACGTTCATTACACCATGGGGCACCTTTTGTTACAAGGTGATGCCTTTCGGTCTCAAGAACGCCGGTGCTACTTATCAGAGAGCCATGGTGACTTTGTTTCATGATATGATTCATCATGAAATTGAATGCTATGTTGATGACATGATAGCAAAGTCCCAGGCAGAAGAGGGGCATTTGGTAGATCTGGCCAAGTTGTTTGACCGGCTGAGACAGTTCAGACTGAGGTTGAATCCGAACAAGTGCACTTTCGGAGTGCGGTCCGGTAAATTGCTGGGGTTCATTGTAAGTGAAAAAGGAATCGAGGTTGATCCTGCGAAAGTAAAAGCAATAAGAGAAATGCCTGAACCGAGAACAGAGAAGGAGGTTCGTGGTTTCTTAGGTAGATTGAACTATATTTCACGGTTCATATCTCATCTAACAGCCACGTGTGAACCTATATTCAAGTTGTTGAGAAAAGATCAAACGGTCAGGTGGAATAATGATTGCCAAGCGGCATTTGAAAAGATAAAAGAATATTTGCAGGAGCCTCCGATTCTGATGCCTCCTGTGGAGGGAAGACCGTTAATTTTGTACTTGACGGTCCTCGAGGGGTCTATGGGGTGTGTATTGGGGCAGCATGACGAGTCTGGTCGAAAAGAGCATGCCATATACTACCTTAGCAAAAAGTTTACCGACTGTGAAACAATATATTCACTGCTCGAGAAAACTTGTTGTGCTTTGGTTTGGGCTGCTCGCCGACTAAGGCAGTATATGCTGGTTCATACCACTTTGTTGATTTCCAAGATGGATCCAATCAAGTACATTTTTGAGAAGCCAGCATTGACCGGACAGGTTGCGAGATGGCAAATGATTTTGACAGAATATGATATACAGTATACCTCTCAGAAAGCAATCAAGGGGAGTGTATTGTCTGATTACCTCGCTCAGCAACCCATTGATGATTATCAACCGATGAAGTTTGATTTCCCTGATGAGGACATCATGTTTCTCAAATCGAAAGATTGTGAGGAACCAATCCCGGAGGAGGGGCCTGACCCTGAATCCGAATGGATTCTGATGTTTGATGGGGCCGTTAACGTGAATGGTAGCGGTGTTGGTGCTGTTTTGGTTACGCCGAAAGGATCCCACATTCCTTTTGCTGCCCGGCTAACATTTGAGTGCACCAACAACGTGGCTGAATACGAAGCTTGCATATTGGGGATTGAAGAGGCGATTGATTTGAGGATCAAGAACCTTGTCATATATGGAGATTCAGCTCTGGTTGTAAATCAGGTTAACGGAAAATGGTATACGCATCAGTCTTATTTAGTTCCATACCGGGATTATACGAGGAGATTGTTGACGTTTTTCACCAAGGTGAAGATGCATCATGTGCCCAGAGAAGAGAATCCTTTGGCAGATACTTTGGCTACTCTGGCTGCCTTGATTAAGGTGCAATGGTGGAATCAGTTCCCCAGTGTTGAGGTGGGTCGTCTGGATAGACCGGCTTATGTGTTTGCTGTTGATACAGCGTCTGAAGCCGTGGTATTACGATATCAAGCGCTACCTAGAGACTCAAGAATATCCTGAGGGAGCATCGAAGAAGGACCGAAAGACTCTGCGGAGGTTGGCCATGGTGTTCTACCTGAATAAAGATGGGGTTTTGTATAAGAGAAATTTTGATTGGGTCTTGCTCAGATGTGTTGATGATAAAGAAGCAAGCCAATTGATGAAAGAGGTTCATGAAGGATCGTTCGGTACCCATGCCAGTGGGAATGCAATGGTAAAGAGGCTGCTGAGGGTGGTTATTATTGGATGACCATGGAGGCCCAATGTTTCAATTTCGTGTGGAAGTGTCATAAATGCCAGATTTATGCTGACAAGGTGCACGTGCCTCCTAACCCATTGAGTTTAATGTCGTCCCCATGGCCGTTTGCTATGTGGGGCATTGATATGATTGGGAAGATTGAGCCTACGGCTTCGAATGGGCATTGGTTCATATTAGTGGCTATTGATTACTTCACCAAGTGGGTAGAAGCAGCCTCTTATACGAATGTGACAAAGCAGGTTGTTGCCAGATTTCTCAAGAGAGACATCATTTGCAGATATGGGGTTCCCGAGAGAATCATTACTGATAATGGTTCTAATTTGAAAAACAAGATGATGGCAGAACTGTACCGGGAATTCAAAATTGAACATCACAATTCTTCTCCCTATCGTCCGAAGATGAATGGGGCGGTTGAGGCAGCCAATAAGAACATTAAGAAGATTGTGCAGAAAATGGTGGTGACCTATAAAGACTGGCATGAGATGTTGCCGTTTGCATTGCATGGGTATCGAACGTCGGTGCGCACATCCACTGGGGCAACTCCTTTCTCATTGGTATATGGAATGGAAGCCGTGCTACCGGTTGAGGTTCAAATTCCTTCGTTGAGAGTCCTGATGGACGTGAAGTTGCAAGAGGCTGAATGGGTAAGGACCCGGTATGAAGAGTTAAGCCTGATTGAAGAGAAGAGGCTGGCAGCCATCTGTCATGGGCAGTTATACCAGCAAAGGATGAAGCGTGCTTTTGACATAAAGGTGCGACCTCGGGTGTATCACGTGGGTGATATGGTGCTGAAAAGGATCCTTCCTCCTCAAAACGATCGAAGGGGCAAATGGACACCTAATTATGAAGGTCCATTCGTGGTCAAGAAGGTTTTCTCTGGCGGAGCCTTGTTGTTAACGACCATGGATGGCGAGGATTTTCCATCCCCTGTGAATGCGGACGCAGTTAAAAAATACTTCGTATAAAAAGACCCGCTGGACGAAAAGAATAAAATAGTCCAAGCAAAAAAGGGCATCCCGGCGAACCAAAAACAGAAAGAAAGGTTCGAGCAAAAATTAGGGATAAAATGAAAAATGTACACCCGGCAAGTCGAAAACCTGAAAAGGCAACTTGGGCAAAAAAGGGTATCCCGGTGGACTAAAAACCCGAAAGGGCGGTCCAGGCAAAAGAGGGATTGAAACGAACAACTGCGTCTAGCATGATCGTTTGTGCTTTGGTTAAGGCATCTTGGATAATACCCGGTGGGGATCAATCAGAAACGTCTTATTCAGAAGGCAAAAAGCACGGAGAGTCTGAGGACATATGGGGTGTAACCGAGTTGGAACTCGATGAGATTACGGGTTTCACATTGCCATTAGGATAGATTTTTCCTTTTGTGCGCAATTACCTCTTTTCAGGAATTGCTTCCTTTGTATTGCTCAATTTGAGCCACACTTTTTCAATCAATAAAATGCATATTCAATCAAATAATTTTTGTTTTTGTTTTTCATTACCGCTTTGATTGCAAAAACATCCAATTATTTTTGATAAAAGAATCTTGCATTTTAAGACATACAGGTCCCTTCCAATGCATGTTTATAAGATTGAAAACTTGGTATCTTATTCGGAAGGTTGAGTGATCCAAGTGTTGAAATCTTGACACGCCTGGGGCACGATTTTATCTAACGATCTCTTTTGCAGGAACTGTTAGATATTTTCACTCACTTGCAGGTTGTGATGTGGAGGCTTATACAAAGCAAATCCTCATGGAGTCCGATCAGGGACGAATGAATGAAGAAATGACGAGGAGACGACGAGACGTACGATGATCCTGGATATTAATCAAGAAGACTCTTCAAAGTCTGAAGATTGAAAAGTTTGTATAGTCCCAGGAGTTCGCTCTCCGTCGAGTACTGAGCGGTTGGGAATACAAGATGATGGAGCAGAAAAGGTCCAGACGAGTCGGGATGTATATCTCGCCAAGCAGAGTCAGAAGGACCAACCCCCCAGCAGATTCAAGGTTTGTGGTTTCCCTAGCAGGGTCAGGATGGTTATCCCCAGCAGGTTTCAGATCGACACTTCCCCAGTCGCCAGGCCTGAAGGTTGTAATTTCCCCAGCAGAAGTATCTGTGTGTGGTGGTTTCCCGAGCAGAGTCGGGATTGATATCCCCAGCAAGTCAGAGACTGGTGTATCCCCACAGAGTGCATTGGTGGATCTATCCCCAGCAATTCCCCAGGCGGATTGGGTGCAAAGGAGGTTTTTCCCCAGCAAGGGTTGCCTTTTTCCCAGCAGCAGCGATATTCCCCAGCAGGGTGGAGTTGGAGTGATGGCGAGTTCCTCAGCAGAGTGTCTCGAGCTCCTCAGAAGAGTCCCTTGAGGGGGATGCTTTTTATACATGCATCATGTAAATAGCATAGCATATTGCATAATAAATCGCGTAGCATTTCCATAATTATGGAGCATTACGCAGAAAAATCAATCATGCATCATATTGCAAGCATGAGCTAGTCTCAGACCGTGGTTACCGTTTGAGAAGTGGCTGCCTGAGGGTGGAGGTGTTGCTCCGAGGAGTTTAGCACCGTTTTTATCAACCGTACTTCCCCAGTAGTGTGATACTGGAGGAAACTTTTCCGTCGGACAGAGATGGGAATGTTACGCGATCAGCGCGACTCAAGTCGTGGTTATCGTTTGAGATTTAGTTTCGCCGGATGGTGAAGGTGTTACTCTGAGGTGTCTAGCATCATGATGTCAGATTAGTAGTACTTCCCCAGTAGTGCGATACTGGAGGAAATTTTTCCGTCGGACGGAGATGGAAATAAAATCAAAGGATGTTACGCGATCAGCGCGACTATCGGGGTTCAAATGGAGAAAAGGAAATGTTGAGGCATTTTCTGGAGATCGGGGTTCAAATGGAGAAAAGGAAATGTAGAGGCATTTTCTGGAGATCGGGGTTCAAATGGAGAAAAGGAAATGTGAGGCATTTTCTGGAGATCGGGGTTCAAATGGAGATTGGAGTTGAAGATTATATCCAGGATGAGGTCCGCAGGATTATCTTCTGTTCATGTGTCACCTTAGACTTTGGCTGAGGTCAATGGAAGTCGTTATGGGTGTCTTCTGAAGAAGAGATACACATGTTACCTTCCTTTTGTGAAGGTGTACCCTCTGATATGTCGCCCTCAGAGTGGTGTTTGGTGTTATTTCCGACGTTGCCAGCGGAATTATCACAAGAAATTGGAGAACGGGGTTCAAATGGAGAAAGGGAAGTGTTGAGGCATTTTCTGGAGAACGGGGTTCAAATGGAGAAAGGGAAATGTTGAGACTTTTTCTGGAGAGCGGGGTTCAAATGGAGAAAAGGAGACACAAGGTGTTTTATGGAGAACGGGGTTCACAATGGCGATCACAAGTTATCGTCAGGCGACTGGGGTTCAAACGGAGAATGGGGTTCATTATGTTGGCAAACAAGGTATCGGGGTTCAAATGCAGTGATCTGGGATCATTTGCGCGAAAGAAAGTTTTGGGGTTCAAGAAAAGAAAAATCAGAAGATTTCGGGGTTCAAGAAAAGCATAAAAAGAAGAGATAATAATCCCCAGCGGATGTGGTGTTCAGGCCATGGTTATCCCTGTGTTACCATTTATTTTGGTACCCAGGTCGACGTTTTTGTTTCAGTGATCAGGCTGATTGTCTCCATACCAGATGGATTTTTCTTCAAGATTGTGTTCTTCGCCGATTCTGACAGGCGTTGTTATTTATTTTCCCATCAGAGTGCAAATTGTTCGTCTGTTCTTGGTATTCAATCACTCTTCATCCTGATCATATGAAAGTCGAGGCTATTCATATCGACAGGTTCACAGTGGATTGAATAGGGGCAGCTGTAACACCTCAAAATTTGCCCTCCTCTCTTGGGACTAGCTTAATATATTGCATTGCATTTTTTAGGTCATTAGACATTGCATATTGCATATCATGTGGTTACATTGTGCAAGTCATCCTCCTAAGTCTTGATCAGAAGATAAAAGGTTGATGTATGCAAGCTAGGGTTTCATTGGACTGGATCACTGATCATCTGAGGGTTGTGGTCCAAATTAGGGTTTCATGTTCTTCATGGAGATTGAGCTTGATCTTGGTTGGAATGGTACATCATCATCATCATGGTCTTGGTATCATCCAAGAGATTGATCAGATACCTTGAGATTAGGGTTTTGACCACTAGTCAACCCTAATCAGTCTAATCATCTGCATTGGGCCAATCAGGGCATGGCATGGAGATGGGGTCTACAATGGATATGGGGATCATTTCATGTGATTATTTTGAGCTTATGGAAGCTAGGGTTTCATCCTTGAGCCATTTCATCAGGAGTTTGAGGCTCAACTTGATCAGTACAGCCAAATTCATCTATCAATCAAAAAAAGTCAACTATGGTCAACTGTGCTTGATTTTATGGATTTGGAGGTGGGAGAGGGTTGGATACACTTCATTCATGTTGAAACAAGTTTCATTTGACATTTCAAACATCAAGAATGAAGAAAATAAAGTCAGGAGAAAACTTTCCAAAAATGGAAAGTGACTTGTAATGAAAGTTTCCAAAAATGGAAAGTTTTTCACCACAAAATTACATGTCCAAAAATGCTTCAAATGAAATTTTGTTCAACATGAAAGTTGTAGATCTTGCTCTCACCTTTCCAAAAAGTCCAAGAACTTGAATTTCTCATATATGGTTGACAAGATATGATCAAATCATTTTCCAAAAATGTTGATTTTCAAAGTGGCATAACTTTCACATGGAATGGCCAAATTGGGTGATCTTTCTTTGAGCAAACCACATTTGACATGAACTTTCATGATGCATTATTACATTTCATCAAAAATGGTCATGGCAAAATGGCATTTTTCAAGTGATCTATTTGGAAATTGGTGGGAAAAATGGTGAAATCTCAAATTACTTGGTTTTTGCACACAAGGCCTTTTCTAACACATTCCAAATACCATTTAGAACTTGCTCCAACTGTCATTTACTGTTACATTGGCCTAAATTGCAAAAAGGACTTTTTGGACAATACACTTGAAATGCATTAGCACTAATTCACTTCAATTTGTTAATTTGGATTAGCAAAGTGGATTAGGAGATGGTATAAGAGGCTAATTGTAACAGAATTCATAATCACTTCACATTCTTCAAGGTTCTAACAGAATTTCCCTCCATTTTTCACCAAATTCTCTCAAACTTTTTCCAACATTTTTCACCAATTCTCATCAAAATCTTCATCAATCTTGTTCATTCTTGTTGGATCCGTGCTCCACAAGTGTTTGTGCACATCTGTTTCAACAAATTCGTGGCCAAAGAGTGAAGAACTTGGACTGTTGAAAGCAAGCACATCAATGGCATTTTTATGATTCTTGGAGCTGAAGCTGTTTTGAGCTAAACTACTTGTTGCATTCACCTTCCTCATCATTAAACTTCATCTGTTTTGGCTTCTTGCACCTGGAAAAGCACGAATCAACAACTGCCATCTCCATAAGGTATTTTTTCGAATTCCTTCATTGATCAAATTGTGATATGGTTCTGGTAGATCTCTCAATGTAGATCATCATGATACTTGTGGTTTTTGATTTGGTTGAGTATAGAGAGAGAAATCTTGAATTGAAGTTTGATGTGCAATCCTTTTTTCGTTCGATCCGGTTAACATGTTGAGAGTTAGGTCAAACTAGTTGCATATCCATGATGTACGTGCTTTGCTGGTGATTTTGATGTATCATTTGTCAATTTTGGTTAAAAATTGTTCATGTCCAATTTCTGGAAAATCTGGAAGTGTTCTTGATGAAGAACTTGATGATGAACGCGTTTGATCCTCATTTTCCATTTCCTTGTTTGAATTTCTGTTACCCGCGCGTCCCAGCCAATCAGATGGCGCCATCACATTAATGAGAAATGCTGCGTTTCAGCGTGGCCAGAGATAATTACAACCGTGCCATTATTCATTTAAATTCATGTTTATTTCTTTTTCTTTTTTATTTTATTTCATTTTGATTCACATGATCTTAGAAAATCCATAACTAATTCATTTCTTGTCCAAATTTTGTGAGGTTTTTTGCATGATTCTCCTTATGATGTGTAGTTTTTAATGGTGATTTTTATTATTTTTGTGCATGTGTAGAAAAATAAAATTCCTAGGGATTGTTTGGATGTATGCAATTTGTACATGCTTTTCCATTTCACTCATAAAATGATGATGCTTCCATAGAAATTCATGAAATTTTGTGTGCATGTTCTGGACTCTTTGCTGGTGATTTTGATATGTAGTTTGCAATTTTTGGATCCCTGGTTGATGAGATATGAATTTTTTATTAGAGGTGTGACAATTTGTGTCACACCAAGCATTGTGAATTTCATGATTTTATTTGGTGTGCTTGTGAACATTGGATTGAGCCAAATTTTTGCAGGATTGTGCATATGGATGTTGAGAATACATGTGAATGTTTCTGGATTTATTGATGGCATTTCCTATTTGATTGGAATTTTTCCCTCTGTTTGGTCATTTGTTGATTTTTTGTGACTCATGTTGGTATTTGCTTTGTGAAATTCTGGTTATTGATTTTATGGATGTGAAATTTGGTATGAGCATTGTAGACACATTATAGGTCATTGTGGTTTTGATCCCATTCATTTATCATATTTCATTTCTGTTTTATGATTATTGGAAGTTGATGATTATTTTGATGCCTTGTGTTGGCTTGCTTGAACTTGTCTGAACTTTATGAATTTAATTTCCATACTTCCATTGATCCAAATGAGCTGAAAATTGATATGCTACTCATTGAATGTGTTCTGTTTAGGCTGGAATTTTTGTGGAATTTATTGAGCTGTTTTGATATTGATTTGATTGTGATCATTCTGTTTGGTCTTTTGAAGTTGCAAATGGCATGCTTTGTGATATTTTGTTTATGAAATGATGATAATGAATGAGATGAGCATGGGACCAATGGGATTTGTTTCTAATTTGTTGGATTGTGATTTTGATTAATTTTCACTTGCTGTTTTGAATTTTTCACCTCCTTTGGACCCTAGGCTTGTCCTAGTGGTCTTGTTTCTCACTTTTGAATTGTGTTTCAGGTTGAGATGCAAATGCCTTAAAGGAGAATGATGCAAGTTAATTGAGTTTGATTTGGTTAATTGTTGTGAACTAACTTGTGTGTTTTGTAGGATGCTTGGCTCACTTGAGTTGATTGTGTTTTGCACATTGCATTGTTTTTGTACATTGTCTGTTGATTCTTAACTTGTCTGTTTTGACTGTGTGATTGGTATACTGACTGTGCTTGATTGATTCCAGGTACCATAGTCGCTTTAGTTCTTTAAGAACTTGCTGTGCTGTTGCTTGGTTGTATAAACCAGTTGAGGTAGACTCTCTTGTCTCCATGTAGTCTGGAAGACCTGGCTTGTTATTTAGCCAGGCAACTGTCTGAAGTCCTCCTTAAGAGGCGATGTTTGTGATTGTTTACTTTTGTCCCCAAGCAGGTAAAGACCTCTATGAGGCAATTGGCGGAACCCAAGGGATGTGCAATCCATCCCCCGCTATTCTGTTGAGTCGTCCCTCTGCTCACACCACTGTGTTGATGCATTGGGACATTAACCCAAGATCTTGTACATTTATACAGTCGAGTCAGAGTCATGAGTGTAGAAGGGTTCCTCCATTCTGGACCCACGCTCCTTTGTCTGAAGCTCTCCCTGGCCAGGGATAAGAGCTGTGAAGTCTCATCTTCACTCACCTTTCATCTGCTTCACCCTGACTCTCAATGTCAGGGTTAAGAGCGAACACTCCCCTGTACAGTTGACTTGCCTCGGCAGTCCACCCTTGTTTGAGCCTCACTTGACTGGATATAGTGTGTGCTATGTGAATGTTTGCTTTATTTTGATTGAGCATGTGTGTTTTGTTTTTCCTGGTTAGGATTAGCTTGCTGTTGAGCAAGTTAGGATAGAAACCATAACATATGGCAATGATGCATGATAACACTAGGCTCGAGTACAGCTCCTTAGTAGTGTGTCTCCCCTTGGTTTCTGGCTAGAATTTCTTTCCCGTTCAGGGGAACTACGTCGCCTTGATCCTCATACCAGATGAGGTACGTAGGCAGGAGACCGTGCGAGGTCTCTCCGGGCACTTTTTTTTCTTTTTGTGTGTGTTTGCTTGTTAACCCTTTTGTGTGTCAGGATATGGATGTAAGCCCAGCGATTGGCTGTCCGTATCCTGAGTGTGTTTGTTTGGTTCGGAAGCCGATGTAAGTCCAGCGATTGGCATTCGGGTTCCAGGTTTGCCTGTGTTTGTGTGTGTTTTGTTTAGGCGTGCGTGAGCCGAACTACGGCAGCTCTGATTCTCGTTCCAGACGAGATACGTAGGCATGGGATGCGATGTCCTAGCGAGCCCTCTCCTCTTTTCCTCCACCTGTGTTGTCTTCGGTGTGTGTGTGTGTGATGTTTGTTTAGCAACCTTTTCTTTCTTTAGAGCGTGGATCCCGTCGAGTACGACGGACGTGAGGGGTGCTAATACCTTCCCCTTGCGTAACCGACTCCCGTACCCTTTCTCTTTGGTCGCGAGACCATGCTTTTCCCAGGTTTACTCTGAGCATTTCCTTTCCCTCTTTTGGGATAAATAACGCACGGTGGCGGCTCTGTGTTGTTTTGTTTCAGCCCGCCGGTTGTTTTTCGCGGATGCGACACACCCTTGCGCGACTAAACGCGCCTTGTTACGGGTTATTACCCCGTTTTCGTCCAGCTTGTTCCTAAACACCCATCGGGTGCCGATTACTCGATGATCTCGCGGAGGATGGACAAGGTCCCAAACCTCATTTCTAGTGAACTGATTAAGTTCCTCCTGCATTGACAAAAACCAGTGTTCATCGAGTAGGGCTTCTTTAGGGTTTTTAGGTTTCATTTGCGAAACGAAAGCGAAGTGATAACAGAAATTACTTAGCTTCGATCGAGTTGTAACACCCTTTGAGATATCTCCAAGAATGTTGTCGATTGGATGGTCTTTGGAAGACTTCCAAGCTTGAGGGAGATCATCGTTTGAAGGCGGATGGGCTACCTCGGTTTCCTCATGGTGTACATCTTTATCCTCCTCAATTTTGACTTTGTCGGGTTGATCAATTCCCGGCTCGCCACCTTTGAGTATGTCTTCTGTAGATGTACCTGCACCATGAACAACACTACCCTTTCCGACGTTTCTCAGATTGGATTCATCAAAAGTGACATGTACAGACTCTTCTACAGCAAGTAATCGTTTGTTGTATATTCTATATGCTTTACTCGATTGAGAGTATCCGAGGAAGATACCTTCGTCGGCCTTGGAATCGAATTTGCCCAAGTTTTCCTTTCCATTATTCAATACAAAACATTTGCAACCAAAAACATGTAAGTGAGAAACATTTGGCTTTCGCCCTTTTAAAAGCTCATACGGTGTTTTATTTAGAATGGGGCGAATGAGCACCCTATTTAGAACATAACAAGCCGTACTAATGGCGTCGGCCCAAAAATATTTCGGTAAGCCACTTTCGTTGATCATTGTGCTTCCCAATTCTTCCAAAATTTGATTTTTACGCTCCACAACCCCATTTTATTGAGGAGTACGTGGAGCGGAGAAGTTATGATCGATACCATGGTTACCGCAATATTCTTCAAATAAATGGTTTTCGAACTCACCCCCATGGTCACTTCTAATTGCAACAATGTTTGTATTTAATTTATTTTGGGAAAGCTTAACAAATCTTTCAAAGGCGGCGAATGTATCGCTCTTGCTTACTAAAAAGATAGTCCAACAAAATCTAGAAAAGTCGTCCACTATTACGAAACCGTAATAATTTCCTCCTAGACTTTTAATCCTAGACGACCCAAATAAGTCCATATGAAGAAGTTCGAGGGGTCTTGTTGTTGAAACGATATTTTTGGATTTAAATGAGATTCTCGTTTGCTTCCCTTTTTGACAAGCATCACAAAGGCGATCCTTGGTGAACTTTATTTTGGGGAGACCTAAGACTAGATCTTTTGAGACTATTTTGTTTAGCAAGTCAAAGTTAACATGGGCTAAACGCTTATGCCATAACCATGAATCTTCATTCATTGTTACAAGGCATTTGTCACTTGTTAACGATACTTCGTTTAAGTCAAGCATATAGACATTATTCACACGCAGGTCATTAAACATACTCTTCTTATCATCATTATATACAACTTTGCAATAATCTTTTGAAAACGATACATTGTATCCTTTGTCACATAATTGACTGATGCTAAGTAGATTGTGTTTAAGACCTTCGACAAGCAATACATTAGAAATAGTAGTGGAAGAAGGATTACCTACACTACCTTTACCAAGTATTGCTCCACGGTTGTTGTCACCATAGGTTACATATCCCTTCTTCTTAGCCACGAAGTCAATGAAGAGTGATATGTCTCCTGACATGTGCCTTGAGCATCCACTGTCGAGAACCCATCTTCTCTCGGTAGTCTCGAGGCATTGTACCTATGGAAATGTAATTAACAAGAGAAGGTACCCAATGGCTTATTGGGTCCTGAATGGTGAGGAACGAAATGGTTGCATTTGGGCAGCCATTGATAAATGCCTTTAGGAACTAAAAATCTCTTAAACCTACATTTAGCAATGGAGTGGCCTTTCTTGCAACAATAAAGACAAGAGAAATTTACATTTTGATTTCCTTTTCTATCTTCATCCTTTATAACATATTTATATTTTTGATATGGATTAACCATACTTTTTCGAAAGTTTGATTTATCGATAGCAAAGGTAATCTTGGGCTCAAGAGCCTTGTCAAGTTTGGCCTTTAGGTTTCTTACCTCACCTTGCCAAATATAACAAGTATCACACCCAAAGTTTATCATCCTACTTCTAAGGTCCTCACAACCTGCTTTTGTGCTTTCTACTATAGAAGCTTTAAGTGTCTCAAGTTTCCTTTCGGATTCTCGAATTTTTTGTTCCAAATGAGAAAAAAAATTCTTATTTTAGGCAAGCCTTTTAAAGGCCTCTTTCGCTTCACAGTGTAAAGTATCAAAAGCAGTTTGCAATTCATGATGAGACATACTAGAGGATTTTTCATATTTAGCATGTCGTACCTGTTTCTTTTTGTTCTTTTGATGAGCAGAGAGACATAGGTTTGCATTTTCATCTTCATCACTAGAACTTTCATCATCGGAGGAGTCGCTATCGCTTTCCCAAGCTATGTATGCTCTCCTTGGCTTTGATGATTTCTTGTGTGATTTATATGATTCCTTTTCCTTTGTCTTCTTGTTCATCGGACAGTCCGGTTTGTAATGACCGGGCTTTCCACACGTATAGCACGACCCTCTAGTCATTTTACCTTTTGAGTCATCATTTTTAGAGTACCTAGATTGTTTCCGGAAGTTTACCAAGTTCTTCTCGGAATGTTGCATGTCGTTCTTTTCCACGTAACGATTGTAGCGTTTAACGAATAGCCCCATATCTTCACTCTTGTCCTCTTCTTCTTCGTCGCTCGAGGAATAATCGCTTTGCTCTTTTGCTTGAGACTTTGAGGAGGAAGTCTTTAGAGCCATTGATTTCTTTTCATTCACCTTAGCTTTGTCCTTCTTTTCTTTCCTTTCGTGTTGTTCTAGACTCAAGAGTACTTGTTCGTGCTCTTGTAGTTTTCCAAATAATGTTGTCAAGTCTAATGTGGTAAGATCATTTGCTTCTTTGATGGCGGTCACTTTCGGCTGCCATTCCCTGTTAAGACATCTCAAGATCTTATTAGTAGCAACATCATTGGAAACTGGCCTACCAAGTGAATGTAATCGATTGATGAGATGAGTAAATCTCTTTTGCATGTCAGCAATGGTTTCCCCTTTCTCCATGAAAAAGAGATCAAACTCTTGTGTTAGTGTGTTGATTCTTGCCAACTTAACATCGTTCGTCCCCTCATGGGCAATTTGTAGTGAATCCCACATGGCCTTAGCAGTAGGACAATGGGATACACGATAGTATTCATCTACACCTAATGAGGAGATTAGGATATTTTTGGCTTTCCAATCATAATTGTATTTCTTTTCATCATCATCGGTCCATTGTGCTTCGGGCTTAGGCACCAATTCATTATTCTCATTGGTCATGGTTATTTGAATTGGACCATTGAGAATAACATTCCATATTTTTCTATCTATGGAATTTATGTGCACCCGCATACAGTCTTTCCAATAACTATAATTTTCACCATTGAAAACGGGAGCTCTATTATAAGCCCCTTTAGGTTCGTTAGCCATTTTCTATCAAAGTTATATTTTGAAGCACGGAGTGAACCGGAGCTCCTGATACCACTTGTTAGACTATGGCACGGATCTAGAGGGGGGAGGGGTTGAATAGATCCCAATTAAAATTTGAGTCGGCGCTACCAATTTAATATTGGTTTTGAAAATTTGTTTTAAGTGCGGAAGCGGCCAAGGAAAAATATAGTCTAAAACGAAGCGTTATTGGAAAACCGGATATGCGTCAAGCCTATGGATTAGAGATAATGTGAAATACGAATCACTACACTATTTGCACAATCAATGATTTGTTTTACTTACTAGGATTTCTAGTTCCAATGATTCAAATACCAAATTAAACTAGATACACACTTAAGATAATTTTGGTTTAGGCAAATTATCAAACACTTGGTGTGCAAAAACACTCCAAGTGATATTTGTGTTGAGTAAGTGATTCCAATTAATCTAGTACAATATCCTATTGTACTTTGGATTCAAAAACAGAGTTTTAACCTCTTACTCAATTAATATCAATGTTTGGTAAAAGTTCTTATACTAAAATCACTTAATTTTTAAGATAAAATCAATTATGCAGAAAATTAGAGAAGACAAGGATTTGATGAGGCAGTTCCCCCGCCGTCCTCGCTTCGGGGTACGTCTGCCCTCAATTCTAAAACTAGAATTGAGATGATTTAATAGATATCGCCTGTTGAATTTAACCGTTTATACAAGGATTGCAAAGCACATATACAACAGAACTCTCAAGATGTTGAATGTAGCTTTCACTCCTTGTTCCTTGATTCATGATGAATCAAGCCCTTCGATTGTTGTTGCTAGACCTCCGATTCCAGCCCCTTTGTTGAATAACCTTCTGTTCTTCAAACCCTTGGCCCGGCTGATCTCAACTACAACGAATCAAACCCGAATTCTTCCCTTCAATATCACTGAATCCGCTACTAGACTGATGAAGACTTCCTCTTCTCAATCACCTTCGCTCAGCTGAAAATTGATGAAGTAATTCGTCCAAAAACCCCCAAACACAAACCAGTCTTGGAGGACAAAACCCTAACGGTTTTATTCAAGAAAAAAAACATGTCACAAGCTTCAACCCGAACCGGATTCCCCAATCTCGGCTTCGAACCTTATCGCCTTTAACCAATCACAAAGCACATCAAAAATGGTTGTGTGTAGTCGATGTGTTGTGAGATGTTGAAGATGAAGATGATGAATCTTGGACACCTATTTCACTTTTTCTTGTTTCTTTGAACACTTGAAATCAATTTGACAAATGTTAGTTGATAAAAGTAATTTGACTTCTATTTATAGTAACCAACTTACCAACCAAAAATAACAGCTTTTCAAACAGTGGAAAATACTCAGAAAACTGAGTTTATGCACGAGCGATCGACCATAGGTCGGCGTGCGCTGACCCGTGGGAAATGCACCGACCCCTATGGTCGACTCAAGTATTCCATGCGCTGACCCGTGGCCAACTGCACTATGCCATGCGCCAACCTGTGGTCGACTCAAGCAACCATGCGCTGACCAGTCACCAACTGGTCTGTGTTATGCGCTGACGCGAGGCTCATGCGCTGACCCATGCGGTCGACTCAAAGCCTGCGAATCTGCAAAGCTTCGTATTTTTGTGGTTTTCATGCATTTTTTCATGATCACATTTTATCCACATATGTTTTATGAAATATAGCAATTTTAGATAAGCATAGAGAAGGATATGATAGGTGATATGTTGCATTTGTTTGTAGACGTGGAATCGACAATGCCGATTCATCTATGATGGTCATTTGTCATCATCGAAACTTATGATTGTATGTTCTCTGACAATTTGCCCTTACAGTTATATCGTGTTGTTGGCCTTATTTGACGTAGTTATGCATTTGTTATGCATCATATGTGTTTGAACTTTGGTTCGGTGGTGTGCTTTGGTCCAATGATGGGATCAGGAGCGAGCGGCTGATTCCCGTATGATGGGAACAATGAAGCGTTGTTGATTCAATAGTGAGTAATTAGTAACAATTTGGTGTGTTTTGGTTCAGTGGTGGAATTGGGAGCGAGTAGCTAATTTTCGTAAATGGGGATTCAGTCAAGCGTTACTTTTTTTATGGTGATGATTAATAATGTTTTGGTTTACTCTAGTCTAATGGTGTGATCGGGAGCGAGTTGGGCAATATCAGTAACAAAACTCTGATGTCCAAATGAGTCAGTACCATATTGAATATAGAGTTGAGGTGTCATCGCATTGCATATATACATGCATTATGATTGAGTTGATGTTGTGGTGATGAATGATATCTTTAGATTATGATTGTTAATGGTGTGTGGGTGATTAATAGATACGTAGTGTGTAACACCCTTCTAAAATGCCCCAAATATTTAATTAAAATAATAAATATGTATCTATCAGAGTAATTATGCTATTTAAGGGTGTCACACAAAATTCCACACCATTCAACAATATAACGGTCATGCTCTTTTATTAATTCAAAACATAACATTTGCATAAAACGCAGCGGATATAAATCTCATCATTCATGTAAAACATTACATGTAAAATGGCTCACAACCAACAATAAAACATTAAAACAAGTTAAAACATCCCATCCCGATGTTACATCTATCAGAGCACGACCCACTAAGGAGACTACACTAGACTCCAAGCATTAACTTCTACTCAACTCATTGCTCGTTACCTGAAAAATAGTTGTAAGGGTGAGTTCCTCAATCGATATAACAAGCATTATAAAACATCATGCAATGCTAAGTAAATAACACGTTTCATCACCCAAATCAGATTACACGTTCAGTAACAGCAATATCAACTCAATCATACTCAACATCAACACAACACACAACACACGTATAATACTGGAATACATCCATTCATATTATACGCCATACATCAATTATGCAATGAGACTCCATGCATGCGGTACCGACTCTTTGTGAACATATAGTTCACCTCACCGTCCAAATCCAGGCACGGCTACCAAGCCCACTAGTCCCACTCATTTGAGACCTAGTGACTCACTCACTAATTCCTCACCATGGGAATTAGCTACCACCCCAAATGGGCCATGCTATGCACGCTAATCACCTAGCATGCAAACATCAACAACAGTCCAAAATGACTAACTCACTAATTCCTCACCGTGGGAATTAGCTACCACCCTAAAGGCCACAATATGCATGCTAATCACCTAGCAATGCAACATCAACAACAAAATCCACAATGGACATATGCTCACACTCTAAGCCATACAACAGTCCATTCACAATTGCATACATACATGTACATTCACAACATTATGCATACTATCAAACATCATCAACACATGTATCAAAACATCATATCATGTCAAATAATTAACCACAGTATTAGCACACTCTACTAATACCTATACTGCTCAAAATAGCGGGAATTAATCCCTATTACATCATAAGCCAACATAGGCCTAACCTCAATTGTGTACATAATATTAAAAAGCCAATTTTTCCTCTCTGTAACAGTGTTAACCGGTTAACGCCCTGGGTTAACCGGTTAACGCAGGCAAAACACGCTTACTGCCCAAAACTTAACAGTGTTAACCGGTTAACGCCCTGGGTTAACCGGTTAACGCAGGCAAAACAGCACTAATTTCACAATTCGCAACAGTGTTAACCGGTTAACACCCTGGGTTAACCGGTTAACGCAGACAAAACAGCAGTCCCTGCGCTAACACAAAGCAGAATGCAGAATTCTCCGCAATTTCCGCCGTTGGAGGACTTCCGGACCTCCGATTCCAATTCCGTAAAAAGCTATACGTTCGGAATTTCACAACTAACCCAAACACAGATTCAATTACAGTCTAAATACAATTTATCCAACATAATTCTTCAGCATCAACAATCCCAATTAGGGTCAAATCAACGGCTTATCACTACCCATTACATATTATCCCATAATACCCATTAATCGACGATAAACCCCCCTTACCTGAGTTAATCCGGCGAATCTTTAAGCTCCAAGCTCTTCTCTTCTCCAACCTTCGTCCTCTTGCTCTGCCTCTTTGCCCTTTTCCTCTTTCACGATCGCTTCTCTGTTTTTCACGTAAAAACCTTTTTTTCCAAAATGAAACTCTTTTTACTTATTCCAACTTATATATTTTCCAAATTATATTATTATTCCAATAATAATAATAATTCAATAATTCCAAAATAATAATAATAATAATCCAATTATCTAATTAAATTAATAAATATATTATTAACTTAATTTAAATAATTACCATATTATTATCGGGGTGTTACATAGTGCTATTTGGAACTGATTATATCAATGATGTGATATGTGATTTCTACCCTTGCTATGTTTTACATCGCTGACTATTTGAGTGTATTCTCACCCTTTTCTATTTAGTTATTTATCATTCAGGTCTTAGTGGAGTCGCTCTGATATGTAACACTAGGGAACAAGTTGTTCTATGTTTTCTTTTATTGCACGTCTTATTTCTTTTGAGGGTTGTTGAATCACTTTCTCATTTATTGTTGTTGAGATTTATATGTTAAACTTATTGGTTTTCTGCTGCTTATTTCTGAAAGAATTAATTGTGGTTCCTTTATCCTATGGTGAAACATGTGTGACACTCTATTTGTTAAGTTATGTCAAATTATTTAATTAAATGTCAAGTTAGGGAAATATGGTGTTATAATATTCGTTGATTATTCAAGAAGTTTTTTACTTCATCTAGTGGAAGGAGATATCATGTGGGATGATTTCCAGCGTAAAACTCACAATAATAAATTTTCTAGTGCATATGCACCTCTTACATTTCTTTGTGAAAGCTTTGACAATTTTGTTATCTTGCATAAATAATTTTAAATAGAACTAGCTAATACAATTAGTAGGTTAGTGACTATACATAAAATATATAGATATTAACATATATAAACGGAAAACTTAAAATGATAAAAACTATTGAGATGTCTTTAAAAACTAATGTCAGTGCCCGTCAACAATGCCATTTTATTGCAGTTCAAATAGCAAGGGCAACATTATCGTATCCATATAGTTTGATTGTGATTTTAAGACATATTCAACAATTTTTTTATGATTATAAGTAAGGGTTTTAAAAAGATGTTTTGTTTCAAAAAAGTAAATGACAACAACAACAACATTATGTTCCAACAGTAATATGCACACTTTATTAGTCAGTAATACGCTTTTCTACTCAGATATTACTATTATTTCCATATGCTCTGACCGTAGCTCATTTCTGACTCAACAAAGTGAGATCAATTGGATTACCTAATAGCCGATGTCTCACACTATTAAATACAATAACATTATGTTCCAACAGTGACATACATAGATTACCGAAAATTAATATTCTATGGATATTAAACATAACCTTATGTCTAGGCATTATCATCCATAGATGGATACTTGGATCTAGTAACAACAACACCTTTCGCATGTCAAGTTGCACCATGAAAACTTAATTTTAGATAGTCTAAAATAAGCATTAGGAACAAAGAATCATAAATATTAAAGTATAAGTAGAATTACATATAATTCCATGACTAACAAAACATCAGTAAATAATGAATACATTTACCTCCAACAATTAGATTTCTAGATATACTTACTCATTGTAGTTGTACAAGTAGTTCCGAGAAGACAAACTTGGAAGGTTATCTGCCTGTGTCACCCTAGTAGAGCTTTCTCCTTTAATCCTCCTCTCTTATTCACCTGATGAGACCAAGGTGAACCTACTCCTTTTATGCACTTCCTTGAATCCACCTAAACTCACTGAGAACTGAAGTTGAACCTCCTATTTATAGGCTTGAGAAAGATAGGCTTTATAGGTGCACCACCCATCTTCTCCTAGCGTGCAAACTTTCTTCCTTGTTAAGCAATGCAAGGTTTTATGCAACTTGCCTTAGCCGCCCTAGCTTACGAAGTGCACTGACATCCTCTCCCAATGCACAAACCTTTCATTCACCTTGAAGTAACTTAGCCTTGAAGTCTTCTTAGCCACTTGTGCTCGCAAGACATGTTTATGCTTGCTTAGCTCTCTCTTAGCCCAAAACCCTCAGGGATTTCTCGCTCAACGCACTTTGTTCCTGTTTCTGGCTTAGCCCAAATTTGCTGCCATTTTCTTACTTAGCGAGTCAGGTGCCAACTTAGGTGCTTTAATGATATATTTTGGTGCTTTTTGGTCCTTTTTTCTTGTTATTAATAAATACATTGTTAAAAATTTCATGTGTTTTATCATATTTTCTTGATAAATTGAGTTTTTTTCCAATTAATTGCTTGTAAGATAAGTTAATAAGTGCCCATGTATTTTGCGTATTTTCGGCACTTATCATTTCATATTAGCATGCATGATCCATCTCCTCACTAGATTTCACAATAATATTGTTCATATACACCTCCGACATGCCACCTATCTTTCCCTTAAAAAAGAACTCATCATCATCTGATAAGTTTCCCATGCGATCTTAAGGTTGAAGGACATCAATTTGCAACATAAATTATTTGCTCTATCATGAACGTTGTCTTTCAAGAATAATTTATTTCCATCGAGGTCTAGTTATAACTTAAGTATGCGTCCATGAACAACCAAAGTTTGAACCTCGATGAATTATCTACTATATTGTCTATATTTGGTAGGGAGTGTGCGCCTTTAGGACAAACTCGATTCAGATATGAATAATTGACACACATGCACCATTTATTATTTGACTTTTTTATTAGTATTACATTAAATAACAAGGTTGAAAACTTGGCTTCAGTTATAAACCCTACTTTTAAGAAATACTTGACAACCCTCTTGGTTTCTTCCGTCTCCTCTAGAGGTTGTGTAACACCCTTCTAAAATACCCCAAATATTTAATTAAAATAACAACATATAAATCAGAGTAATCATGCAATTAAGGGTGTCACACATTTTTTTCGCACCATTCGTCATACTATTTAGTCATGCTCATTATTTAACTTAAAACATAAAGTATTGCACAATACGCAGCGGATAGAGATCAAATCGATCATTCAAAACATGTAACATACTACATGTAAACTGGTTCAACCGACATCAACAACACAATTAAAATGTTCCCTCCCGATGTTACATCTATCAGAGCATGACCCACTAAGGAGACTACACTAGACTCCAAGCATTAGCTTCTACTCAATCACTGCTCGTTACCTGAAAAATAGTTGTAAGGGTGAGTTCCTCAATCGATATAATAAGCATTATAGAATATAATGTCATGTTAAGTAATTTAACACATTAATCACCCTAATCGTATCACACATTCAGTAACGGCACATCAATTCAAATATCATACTCAATATCAACACAATTCATACTCATGCTCAATGCCAACACAACACACGTATAACATTGGAATACACCCATTCATATTATACACTACACATATATTATGCAATGAGACTCCATGCATGCGGTACCGACTATTCGTGAACATATAGTTCAACTTCACCGACCAAATCCAGGTACGGCTACCAAGCTCACCGGTCCCACTCATTTGAGACCTAGTGACTCACATCACTAATTCCTCACCATGGGAATTAGCTACCACCCCAAGGGCCATGCTATGCACGCTAATTCACCTAGCATGCAAACATCAAAAACAGTCCAAATGACTAACATCACTAATTCCTCACATGGGAATTAGCTACCACCATAAAGGCCACATTATGCACGCTAATCACCTAGCAATGCAACATCACAACAATAATCCACAATGGACCGATGCTCACTCTCTAAGCCATAAAACAGTCCATTCACAACACATGCATAACATACACATTCACAACATTATGCATACCATCATACATTATCAACACATGTATCAACACATCACATCATGTCAAATAATTAAACACAGTATTAGCACACTCTACTAATACCTATACTGCTCAAAACAGCGGGAAATAATCCCTACTATATCACACACCGATATAGGCAACCATCAATTAGGCACACAACATTTTAATTAACAATTTTTCCACTCTGCAACAGTGTTAACCGGTTAACGCCCTGGGTTAACCGGTTAACGCAGCACAAACACACTTTCTGGCAAAACGCAACAGTGTTAACCGATTAACGCCCTGGGTTAACCGGTTAACGCAGCACAAACAGCAATATCTCAGCAATCACAACAGTGTTAACCGGTTAACGCCCTGGGTTAACCGGTTAACGCAAGCAAAACAACACATTTTCCTAATTCGCAACAGTGTTAACCGGTTAACACCCTGGGTTAACCGGTTAACGCAAGACAGAAAGCTGTTCCTGCGCTAACACAGGGCAGAATGCAGAATTCTCCGCATTTTCCGCCGTTGGAGGACTTCCGGACCTCCGATTCCAATTCCGTAAAAAGCTATACGTTCGTGAAAACACTACCCATCCAATTACCGATTAAATTTCAGATTTAACACAACTTATTCATCACAATTTCTCAGCATTCCAAATCCCAATTAGGGTCAATTCAACGGTTTATCACTACCCATTACATGCTAACCCATAATACCCATTAAACGACGATAAACCCCCCTTACCTGAGTTAATCCGGCAACTTTGAGCTTCAAGCTTTTCCGTTCTCCAACCCTTGCTCTCTAGCTCTTCCTCTTGCCCTTTCTCCACTTTCTCAATCGCTTCTCTGTTTCACGTGAAAACCTTTTCTTTACCAAATGGGCTCTTTTCCTTATTTCCAACTTATATATATTTTCCAATTTATATTATTATTCCAATAATAATAATAATTCAATAATTCCAAAAATAATAATAATAATAATCCAATTATCTAATTAAATTAATAAAAATATTATTAACTTAATAATTATCATATTATTATCGGGGTGTTACAGGTTGCTTGTGGTGATGTTGGGCTACAAACAAAACATTCAACATAAGGCCAATAGGTGGTAGGCCACCCCAGGATTTGTACCTGAAAATATATTTCGTGGACCACACAAACAAATCATTTTTCTCTTGAAGGCACTTCATAATTTGATATTGTATTAATTTTGGCAAGCCGGCCCCTAGTCATGAAGATTTTTGTGATATTGTTCTTGACAACGACCTTGATGAATTCTCCATTGAGTTCAGGCTATTATACGTTTCTTTTTGCTTATAAAAATAGAGACTCTTTGTCCCCTTCTTCCTTATTGAGGGGCCACTTTTCAAACTCGGCGTTCATATATATCAATCCTTTAGACACCTCTACAACTACCTTATCTTCTCAAATGATTGATATTTCGCCAACAAAGCCAAGAAACACATGCATAACACATTACAGACTCTTGTATCGATTTTTCCCAAACGCAGGAATAAACAAAACTCGCAATTTCTCTTTTCATTCCCGGCCACCAAAATAACTTTTTCAAATCATGATACATCTTCGTAGCTCCAGGATGAATACTCAGGCCACTACGATGTCCTTCCTCAAGAATACTCTTCTTAAGTTCGGTAACATCCGGAATACACACCCGATTACCAAATTTCAAAACACCATTCTCATCAACTCTGAATTCACCACCTTGACCTTGATTCACTAGAGTCAACTTATCAACCAAAAGCACATCGGATTTCTGACCCTCTCTAATCTCATCCAGAATACCACTCGTTAACTTCAACATTCCCAATTTAACACTATTGTGAGTACTCTCACACACCAAACTCAAGTCTCTAAACTGCTCAATTAAATCCAATTCCTTAACCATTAACATAGACATATGCAATGATTTCCGACTCAATGCATCAGCCACTACGTTTGCTTTACCCGGATGGTAATTCAAACCAAAGTCATAATCCTTCAGAAATTCTAACCATCTCCTCTGTCTCATATTCAGCTCTTTCTGATCAAACAAATACTTCAAACTTTTATGGTCACTGAAAACCTCAAATCTTGAACCGTACAAGTAATGCCTCCACAACTTCAGAATAAATACCATAGCTGCCAACTCTAAATCGTGCGTCGGATAGTTCCTCTCATGAACCCTCAGTTGTCTCGAAGCATAAGCTATAACCTGCTTATTCTGCATCAACACACCACCCAAACCCAACAATGAAGCATCACAGTAAACCTCAAATGATTCCGACGAACTCGGTAATATCAGAATAGGAGCAGTAGTTAACCTTCTCTTTAACTCTTGGAAACCTTCCTCACAATTTGAGTCCCAAACAAAAGCTTGCCCCTTTCTAGTCAACATCGTCAACGGTAACGCCAACTTAGAAAATCCCTCAATAAACTTCCTATAATAACCAGCCAATCCAAGGAAACTTCGAATCTCAGCAACAGACTTCGGAGCTTCCCACTTAGACACCGCTTCTATCTTAGAAGGATCAACAGCAACACCACCTCTTGAAATCACATGACCAAGAAAACTAACCTCTTCTAACCAAAATTCACACTTGGATAGTTTAGCAAATAACTTCTTTTCTCGTAGAACTCCTAAAACCACTCTCAAATGCTCAGCATGCTCTTCTTCAGATTTCGAATACACCAAAATATCGTCAATAAACACCACAACAAACTTGTCTAGGTACGGATGGAAAATCCTATTCATATACTCCATAAATACTCCAGGCGCATTAGTCACACCAAAAGGCATTACAGAATACTCATAATGTCCATACCTTGTTCTGAAAGCAGTCTTCTGAATATCCTCAGTTTTCACACGTATCTGATGATACCCAGATCTCAAATCTATCTTGCTGAACACGCTCGCACCAACCAACTGATCCATCAAATCATCAATCCTCGGCAAAGGATACCGATTCTTGATCGTCACTTTATTCAGTTGCCTGTAGTCCACACACAACCTCATAGTACCTTCTTTCTTCTTAACCAATAACACTGGTGCACCCCACGGTGACACACTCGGACGAATAAATCTCTTATCCAACAGATCTTCCAACTGACTCTTCAATTCAGTTAACTCAACAGCAGACATACGGTACGGAGCCATCGATATCGGTCTAGTACTAGGTACCAAATCAATCGAGAACTCAACTTCACGCTCTGGCGGTAATTCATTCACTTCTTCCGGAAACACATCAGGAAAATCACACACCACTGCTAGATTACAAATCGCCAGTTTATCTTTAGCCTCCAAAGTCGCTAACAGCATAAACAACTCTGCCCCATCTGCTACTGCCTCATTCACCTGCCTCGCTGATAGAAACAAACTCTTTCCTTCCTCCATCTCAGGAAATATCACAGTCTTATCAAAACAATTGATAGAAACTCGGTTAAACACCAACCAGTTCATACCCAGAATAACATCAATCTGCACTAGTGGAAGACACACTAGGTCCATCCCAAAGTCTCTACCAAAAATACTCAAAGGACAATTTAAACAAACTGAAGTAGTAGTCACTGAACCCTTCGCAGGAGTATCAATTACCATACTACCCAACATCTCAGATATCTCTAACTTAAGTTTCACAGCACAATCCAAAGATATAAAGGAATGAGTAGCACCGGTGTCAATAATAGCTACAAGAGGAAAGCCATTAATATAACACGTACCTCGGATCAAACGATCATCTGCAAAAGTTTCAGAACCCGATAAAGCAAAGACCTTTCCTCCCGACTGATTCTCTTTCTTCGGCTTAGGACACTGTGGACTGATATGACCCACCTCTCCACAGTTGAAACAAGTCACAGTCTTCAACCGGCACTCTGCAGCCAAATGACCACCTTTGCCACACTTGAAACACTTCTTCTCAACACTAGCACACTCATGGAAACGATGTCCAGCCTGACCACATCTGTAACACTTAGCAGGGGCACTGGAGTCTCCCCCACTAGGCCTCTTCATCCCACTCTGCCTCTGGAAACCTTTGCCAGCTGCATACGGTTTCCCACGATCATTCTGATTCTTGCCTTTCCTATCAACCCTCTGCTGATAGCTCTCCGCTCTGGCCTTGGTATCCTGTTCAAAAATCCTGCAACAGTCAACCAGATCAGAAAACACTCTAATCCGCTGATACCCAATAGCCTGCTTGATCTCAGGACGTAACCCGTTCTCAAACTTCACACATTTTGAAAATTCCCCAGTAGGCTCATCATAGGGAGTATAATACTTTGACAGCTCTGTGAACTTAGCAGCATACTCTGTAACAGACTTGTTACCCTGCTTCAATTCTAAGAACTCTATCTCTTTCTTTCCTCTGACATCCTCTGGAAAGTACTTCCTCAGGAATCTCTCTCTGAACACAACCCAAGTGATCTCAGCATTCCCAGCAGTTTCCAACTCAGTGCGGGTAGCAACCCACCAATCATCAGCCTCTTCTGACAGCATATGCGTACCGAACCTGACCTTCTGGTTATCGGCACACTCAGTCACTCGGAAGATTCTCTCGATCTCCTTCAACCACTTCTGAGCGCCATCTGGATCGTATGCTCCCTTGAACATTGGAGGATTGTTCTTCTGGAACTCACTCAGTTGACGAGCAGCTCCCATTCCCACAACATTCGGATTCCCTCCAAGTACTCCAGCTAGCATACCCAGAGCCTCAGCAATCGCAGCATCGTCTCTACCTCTTCCAGCCATCTCTATTCTGAAAACCCAACAAGCTAAAATAATAAGTACTGATAGGGTTACACAACACCTATCCCGTACAGGGGAAACAGAATAATTACGACTCGACTCGACCGACTATGCTCTGATACCACTAATGTAACACCCTTCTAAAATACCTCAAATATTTAATTAAAATAACAACATATAAATCAGAGTAATCATGCAATTAAGAGTGTCACACATTTTTTTCGCACCATTCGTCATACTATTTAGTCATGCTCATTATTTAACTCAAAACATAAAGTATTGCACAATACGCAGCGGATAGAGATCAAATCGATCATTCAAAATATGTAACATACTACATGTAAACTGGTTCAACCGACATCAACAACACAATTAAAATGTTCCCTCCCGATGTTACATCTATCAGAGCATGACCCACTAAGGAGACTACACTAGACTCCAAGCATTAGCTTCTACTCAATCACTGCTCGTTACCTGAAAAATAGTTGTAAGGGTGAGTTCCTCAATCGATATAATAAGCATTATAGAATATAATGTCATGTTAAGTAATTTAACACATTAATCACCCTAATCGTATCACACATTCAGTAACGGCACATCAATTCAAATATCATACTCAATATCAACACAATTCATACTCATGCTCAATGCCAACACAACACACGTATAACATTGGAATACACCCATTCATATTATACACTACACATATATTATGCAATGAGACTCCATGCATGCGGTACCGACTATTCGTGAACATATAGTTCAACTTCACCGACCAAATCCAGGTACGGCTACCAAGCTCACCAGTCCCACTCATTTGAGACCTAGTGACTCACATCACTAATTCCTCACCATGGGAATTAGCTACCACCCCAAGGGCCATGCTATGCACGCTAATTCACCTAGCATGCAAACATCAAAAACAGTCCAAATGACTAACATCACTAATTCCTCACCATGGGAATTATCTACCACCATAAAGGTCACATTATGCACGCTAATCACCTAGCAATGCAACATCACAACAATAATCCACAATGGACCGATGCTCACTCTCTAAGCCATAAAACAGTCCATTCACAACACATGCATAACATACACATTCACAACATTATGCATACCATCATACATTATCAACACATGTATCAACACATCACATCATGTCAAATAATTAAACACAGTATTAGCACACTCTACTAATACCTATACTGCTCAAAACAGCGGGAAATAATCCCTACTATATCACACACCGATATAGGCAACCATCAATTAGGCACACAACATTTTAATTAACAATTTTTCCACTCTGCAACAGTGTTAACCGGTTAACGCCCTGGGTTAACCGGTTAACGCAGCACAAACACACTTTCTGGCAAAACGCAACAGTGTTAACCGATTAACGCCCTGGGTTAACCGGTTAACGCAGCACAAACAGCAATATCTCAGCAATCACAACAGTGTTAACCGGTTAACGCCCTGGGTTAACCGGTTAACGCAAGCAAAACAACACATTTTCCTAATTCGCAACAGTGTTAACCGGTTAACACCCTGGGTTAACCGGTTAACGCAAGACAGAAAGCTGTTCCTGCGCTAACACAGGGCAGAATGCAGAATTCTCCGCATTTTCCGCCGTTGGAGGACTTCCGGACCTCCGATTCCAATTCCGTAAAAAGCTATACGTTCGTGAAAACACTACCCATCCAATTACCGATTAAATTTCAGATTTAACACAACTTATTCATCACAATTTCTCAGCATTCCAAATCCCAATTAGGGTCAATTCAACGGTTTATCACTACCCATTACATGCTAACCCATAATACCCATTAAACGACGATAAACCCCCCTTACCTGAGTTAATCCGGCAACTTTGAGCTTCAAGCTTTTCCGTTCTCCAACCCTTGCTCTCTAGCTCTTCCTCTTGCCCTTTCTCCACTTTCTCAATCGCTTCTCTGTTTCACGTGAAAACCTTTTCTTTACCAAATGGGCTCTTTTCCTTATTTCCAACTTATATATATTTTCCAATTTATATTATTATTCCAATAATAATAATAATTCAATAATTCCAAAAATAATAATAATAATAATCCAATTATCTAATTAAATTAATAAAAATATATTATTAACTTAATAATTATCATATTATTATCGGGGTGTTACAGGTTGCTTGTGGTGATGTTGGGCTACAAACAAAACATTCAACATAAGGCCAATAGGTGGTAGGCCACCCCAGGATTTGTACCTGAAAATATATTTCGTGGACCACACAAACAAATCATTTTTCTCTTGAAGGCACTTCATAATTTGATATTGTATTAATTTTGGCAAGCCGGCCCCTAGTCATGAAGATTTTTGTGATATTGTTCTTGACAACGACCTTGATGAATTCTCCATTGAGTTCAGGCTATTATACGTTTCTTTTTGCTTATAAAAATAGAGACTCTTTGTCCCCTTCTTCCTTATTGAGGGGCCACTTTTCAAACTCGGCGTTCATATATATCAATCCTTTAGACACCTCTACAACTACCTTATCTTCTCAAATGATTGATATTTCGCCAACAAAGCCAAGAAACACATGCATAACACATTACAGACTCTTGTATCGATTTTTCCCAAACGCTACCGTTAGTTCTAAGTATCCCAAATTTTTATATCGGAACCATCGAAACCCTATAAATTTCCTCCGTAATATTACTTAAAGGTTTGCTCGAGTCTCATCTTATTCCACACCTTAAGACACCTTAACGTACATGATATAATACGAACTTCCTTACTCCATCCCATCTTAAAGGCTTTAACACACTATAAATTAATTCTATTTTTGTTAAATGTATTTTTAATTGAGTTTTGAATAATTTATCCATAATTTAGCAAAGATAACTTTGAATTTATCACAACAACAAAAAAAACTTAGAAAAACAATTTCTTTGTTGAGAAAGTAGCATCGGAACGAGATAAGGTCCCACACAAGATATAGGAGAGGGGCCAAGAGGGCCACACTTCAACTGATTTCTTAACCAACTGGCGACGAGCGCGGAAACACTGTAAGAACCACCACCAACAACTGACGCATTTCATTTCGAAGCAATATCCAAAAACGAAATAATCAATTACCAAATTTCAGATCAAACCAAAACGCGTTATGCGTTTTCATTTTCTCACTCACCAAACAAAAACGAGAAAATGATAGAAAAATACTGAAAAATCGCTCACAATGGGAATTCCTCAAGCCATGGTTGCTCTCCGAGAAAGAGCATCGTTCGTGAAAGACTCTCTTCACAGAAGCCAAACCATCACCGATAACATGGTTTCCATTCTCGGTTCCTTCGATCACCGTCTCTCCGCCCTCGAAACTGCAATGCGTCCCACTCAGGTACTCTGACGGAAACAATGCGGTAATGTGATTGCGCGTTTGGTTTGACTTGGATGGAGTGTTTTTTAGGGTTTCTTTGTTGTGTGATGTTTGATTGTAATGTGATAGATAAAAACGCATTCGATTCGAAGTGCACATGATAATATTGACAAGACTTTAAAAGCTGCAGAGGTGATTTTGACGCAATTTGATCAGACACGCAAGGTATGTAAATCTGTTTTTGCTTCTTTCAATTGATCTCATGTACCTGCAGCACGTGGTTAAGTTTCTGTAACAAAGTATGATTGCTACTATTTTTTGTCTTAAAATTCCATGACAATTTGAAGTTGAGAAAACACAAAATGGTATTGGAAGATGCTGATACTGATATCTTTATTCAGGTTTTTGTGATAAAGAAAATAAATATTGGTTAATTCACACCGTAGCGACTCCAATTAGTGTTACAACACATGTATCTTACGCGACAACGACCGTTATTTAAAACCTTGTACCGACAACGAACCAATAATTGTTCCAACCAACCAGAGTTCAAACTTGGGTGCTTCCGGTTGATTCGACCTTAGTTGAAACACTTTAATCACATAAGTCTAACTACTTAATGAAATAGCTAGTCGTTTAGAGAGCTTAGACATTGGCCTTCCTCTATTATTAACATGGGGCTCCTCTTCACATTGATAGTTTGTATTGTTCTAGAAGCACCAAATTGAGCTGTTTGTAAATTGTTAAACGTGAGAGAAGAATGATAACAACATATTTTATTTCAAAACTATCTCTATGAATGGATAAAATTCTGGTGGAACTTGCTAAATCGTGCTAGTCTCATTTCCAAAGGTGTACAACCCACATGAATTTTACTCAATCGTGCAGAGTGATGAAAATATATTTATTAAAGAGTGTTGGTACTTGGTAGAGTTTCTTAATGTGAAAATATGAACTGATGGAACTTTCATGTTTATGGGTCGAGTCATATTTTCTTGTGTGTTTATTATACTAGTGTATAATGTCTATGGAATTCCGGTCTTGACTTTAGCCATTTTTATAAAAAATTTAATACTAGGACTGATTCATGAAGTGTTTCTTATCTTTGTCTTGAGTTTTAAGGAAAACCGAAGGCAGAGAGAAGTAAATGTTCCTTGTAGTTGATAGGTTTTGAAATACTACATTTTTTTGTAGTTCTTCTATATGCTGCTCTAGTACATATCAAAATGGTCTACTAAGTTTTAATTTATTTGTTAACTTTAAAATGAAAAGTTTTATCATTTAATGTAAGGAGCGTGCTTGTTGACAAAATTGACACCATTATTTCCTATATTGATGACCCTTCCACCTACCACGACCTATTATACTAAAAATTATTTTTAGGTATAAATTAAGTGTTGAACTTCAGATTAGTGTTTTTACATATTGGTAATGGTATCTTTAAATTGCATCTATAACTGAATCTTATATACATATTGGCTTTTTAATGATTTTCGATCAAACTTGATTGTTAGGCGGAGGCTAAAATACTGCGAGGGCCACATGAGGATCTAGAAAGCTATTTGGAAGCAGTTGATCAACTTAGAGCTAATGTTCGTTTCTTCAGCAGCAAAAAGAGTTTCAAAAGCAGTGATAGCATCATCAACCATGCAAACAGCTTGCTTGCTAAAGCTATTTTAAAGCTTGAAGATGAATTTAAACATCTTTTGACAAATTACAGGTTCTTTTCAGTAGGCGTGTGTTTAAGTATGCATTACATTTAACCTCTTCTTATCTTTGGATTTTCAGCCCTTTTAGACACTATCTTAAGCATTATATAGTCTTTTCAGGTAGATTATCACTAGTGAGTTCATATGGTTTTGGATACCTAACAATTGTAACCTTAGTTTTCTCACTTACATTATAATAGTTGTAGTAATTTTCAAATCTTATATGTGGATAAATAGATTTTATTTTCAATTTTATATTCATGGGCTCAACTTTTCCCCTTTTGAATTACTCCCTTGATTCCAAGAGACGCAATTGAATTCACATTTCAATTTCAGTAACCTTAACTATACTTGTTCTCACTTTTTCAAAAAAAATTTACAATAATAACTGGGTTATACATCATATCTTTTTCTTTCTTAGAAGAACTAAATAACAAAGGGAAGGAAAAATGTACTACAGAAGAAAGAGAATGTTGTCAAGGAATATTATGTATATAGTTTATTATATGATTTTGTTTGAATATTTTAATTCATCTATTGTACTCTTGGTGCTTTAATTTGGCCAGGAAGCCTTAAATGTAAAGGCTTGTTAACTTTCCTACTAGAGTTACAGAACATGATGGAGTTGATTAAATGATTTCATTTGAACATTTGACTTCATATATTGTACTCGTGGTGCTTTAATTTTTCTAGAAAGCCTAAAATGTAAATACTTAATAACTTTCCTACTAAAAGTACAGAACATGATTTTTTCCGCATGCAACACAGTACAAACTTACCTATTATTATTAGTTTTCCATGTAATGTACTAATAATTATTGAATCTAGAACAGGAAAAACTTCTTGCATATTTGCTTTACATTCATAAAAGTTCGCAGCTTCTTCAGACGAGTGTTGTTGTTTGTGCATGTCTAATTGTAGATGCTTGAAAGGTTTCATAAATGTTTTACTGTCTGAAATCTTCAAATCCTCATGATATAATTTTAAAATATTGGCTTTTGATTTCAGCAAGCCTGTGGAACCTGATCGCCTTTTTGACTGCTTACCTAACTCTCTAAGACCATCAGCTTCTGGGCAGCAAAATGGTGGTGGTGGCAAAAACCATTCAGAAAAACCAAGCATAGAAACTGTTACTTTCACTCTCCCAACTCTTATTCCCCCCAGAGTTATACCTCTGCTTTATGAATTAGCACAACAAATGGTTCAAGCAGGCCATCAACAACAGCTCTTTCGAATCTATACGTAACAACATTTTCTTCTCTCTTTAATATTTGATGACTAGGCTACAATTTTCATGTACAGAGCTGGATATATATGAGATCAAGCGAAACAAGTCTGCACATACATTCTTCCAAATTTACATTGATTTATGGTAATTATATGTTTCATATTTGTAGAGACACCCGTGCCGCAGTCCTGGAGCAAAGTCTAAGAAAGTTAGGTGTTGAGAGGCTGAGTAAGGAGGATGTTCAAAAAATGCAATGGGAGGTTTTGGAGGCTAAGATTGGAAACTGGATTCATTTCATGAGGATTTCTGTAAGGATGAATATGCATCTCCATTTTTTTTAATCTATTACATTTCTGTCCCACGAATCATTCTATGTTTATTTAACCAGATCAAATTGTTGATTGTGGGGGAGAAAAAAATCTGTGATCAAATATTTGATGGTAATGAGTCTGTAAAAACTCAATGCTTTGCTGAAGCCACTGGCAGCAGTGTCGCTATGCTTCTTAGTTTTGGAGAGGCTGTTGCCAGAAGCAAGAGGTCACCTGAAAAACTATTTGTTCTTCTCGACATGTATGAGATAATGAGAGAACTTCAACCAGAGGTATTGTTAAGTTTAAACTTCTTGTCGTTGATTCACAAGACTTATGTATATCCATTTAGCTTAGGGTTGAAATGATGTTTGTTGTCATGATATAATATTGAGGCTCTTAGGGATATGTTTTTTTTTTTGGAAACTCTTAGTTTTCAATTTAAATTTGTGTTTGCTTGTTTCAATTTGAAGAAGATTGTTATTTGAAGGATGCATGTCAATCAAAGAAGCCTAAAGATAGTCTTCCTTTACTAGGCTTGGAGGCAAGGAAAGAGTTGAGAGGAAATAAAAAAGTTGCTAAAACATTTATAGTTTTGATTTTAGGTTTGTGCTGGCACTTTTTGTATGAAACATTACTATTTTAAATAATTTCTCTGCATAGCCAGCATCATTGTTGACCTGAACTTGGTTCCTTTTGTCATATGTATGCTCTATCTATATCTAGTTATGAGGTCCTTTTAGAAATTTTGTTTGTCCCTAAATATGAGACTCTTTGCAAATTACTAGATACATTCATTATTCATTTTCCAAATATATCCCTCATTAAGAATACCAATTTGTAATAGTTACACATAAAATATAAACTAATTTTACTATTACTTTTCTTAGGATGCATAAAATATATGAACGGTTCTTATAAATAGGAACGTATTATATAGATATTTACTTTGTTATTATTGTACTATTTTCTTATTATTATCTATATTTTTTCTGTTTTGGGTGGGATTGGTACATGATGCAGATTGAGATACTGTTTGATAGTAAAGTTTGCGCTGAAATGCGGGAAGCTGCAATCAATTTGACAAAGCGGCTTGCTCAGACAGCCCAAGAAACCTTTGGTGACTTTGAGGAGGCAGTTGAAAAAGATGCTACAAAAACTGCTGTGCAAGATGGAACTGTCCACCCTCTAACCAGCTATGTCATCAATTACGTGAAATTTCTCTATGAGTGAGTAAAACTTATGAAGTTTCTCTGAATTTTCGCTAATTGGACTGTATTGTTTTTGTAAGTTTCTCTAAGACAATCAGATGTGGGTTCTGAATATGGGTTCTGAATGTGGTCAGTTATCAAGCAACTCTGAAGCAACTTTTTCAAGAGTTTGATCCTGGCGATCCAGAAGCTCAGTTAGCATCTGTTACAACAAGGATTATGCAGGCTCTCCAGAATAACTTAGATGGAAAGTCTAAACTATATAAGGACCCAGGACTAACCCAATTATTTCTTATGAACAATATCCATTACATAGTGAGATCTGTGAGAAGGTTGGTTGTATATTTTTTTCCTTTTCTGTAATGAAAGATCTTAAGTTGGAGATTCTATCTGGATTCAGCACGAATTTGCCTATTGTTACTTACAGGTCAGAGGCAAAGGACATGTTGGGGGATGACTGGGTACAAATACACAGAAGAATTGTGCAGCAACATGCAAATCAATATAAAAGGATCTCTTGGGCAAAGGTTAATTTCTTTATATTTAATTTTCCATGCCCTTTCTCTTGGGTAAATATGTACCAACTTCAGTATTGTATTTATTATGCAATATATGGGTGTTCATGATGTTAATCCAATTCGGATGATGAAGTTTTCATTGATAGCTAGCTGGTGTGATATGATCCTGCAGATCTTGCAGTGCCTCACTGTCCAAGGAACTAATTCATCTGGTGGAGGGGACAGTGGAATTTCAAGAACAGCAGTTAAAGACAGGTTCAAGACATTTAACGCCCAATTTGAGGAGCTTCATCAGAGACAATCTCAGTGGACTGTTCCTGATAGTGAGTTGCGCGAATCACTTAGATTGGCTGTGGCCGAAGTTCTGTTGCCTGCCTATAGATCTTTCCTTAAGCGTTTTGGGTAATATTTCTTACCTGTTCTCTAATTATCTCATATATACATTATTTTTATCCTCTCGATGTTGACATATTATTTGATCTTTCAGGCCCATGATTGAGAATGGCAAAAATCCTCAAAAATACATCAGATACTCTCCTGAGAATCTTGAACAAATGCTCGGTGAATTTTTCGAAAGCAAGGCGTGGAGTGAACAGAAGCGATGAAAATAGTTTCACACTGAATTTTTTAAAAGCAACGCGTGGAGTGAATAGAAGCGGTGAAAATGGTTTCATAGATCACTGTGTTTTGCAAACTTACGTACTCGTTAGAGTGGCCCATGATGCAGACGAATTGTCCATTTATTGTATTCAAATGTCTTTTTCTCCCTCCTATCTCTTTTGCTTCCTTCTTATTAGACGGCACTCAATTGGTAAATTGCCATTGAACAGTTCAAGCGGGAGTCCTTTTGTACGGAGTGGATCAATGTAGCCATATGATATTTTGTTCGTATGATATTTTTGACTGGAAATGTGTTAAATGCTAAAACACAATATAAACTGTCTTTAATTGTTTGATAATTCAAAATTTTGAACAAAACAAAATATATATTTCAGAATTTATTTTATATTCGAGTTAAGTCTAACTAAATTCTAAAACTTGTCTTAAAAAAAAGACTCAAGCCTAAATATTATCGAAAGGGGTGGGAATTGATGGAGCTTTGTAAGAACTATTTTAATTACTATTCTTCTGAGTTGGTCATATCGACCCAGATTGATTATTAGGAAGGGGCCACATTGAAGTTGCATATTTTTAGGGAGAGACTGAAGTTCTATGTCCCAAATATATCCAGGGGGAGAACTTCAACACGACTTAATTGCTTGTCGTTTTCATTTTCTTTTACTTTTATTTATTGAGTCTTTTTCATAATTGCACATCATCTTTGAATCAACTTTGAATCGATTCGTTTTTAACATGCATAAATCAATGATTATATTTGAACTTGATTATGATGTTTTTAGTAAATTGTATAAGTCAGTGGAATAAGAATCATGTGTTATTGGTTCAAGTCAGGTAGAAAGAAAAATCTCAAAGTATTTTGAAAATCATGAAAAATTGAGATTTTTTGTGCATGATTCGAATCATGTATATATCCGGACTCGAATCAAATTGGATAAAGGCAAATCATTTTTCAAACACTCTGATTCGAATCAGACTTTTGATTCGAATTAGGTAACTTTCTGATTTGAATCAGTCTTTACACTTGATTTGAATCGAAATGATTTAGGTCACTTATGCTTAATTTGATTCGAGTCATACTTTACACTTAATTCGAATCAAACCGTTTTTCCACATTTCTCTTTTGACTATGTACGAATTGATCGAATAAGAATTTACACTTAATTCGAATCATGAGTTTTCTGATTTGAATCAGATGAGAAATGTGTCAAAATAACTTTTCCTTGTTTCACTTCACTTGCTTATTTGACTCAAATCATGAAATATTTTTTATTCGAATCTAACTAATTTTTCCATTCATTCTTATGTTTTATCTCAAGCACACATATAATCTTTTTGTCATCATTTTACATACACGAATTTACAACGTTTTTGCATTGTGATTTTTTGAAATCAACATTCTCTCTTTTTGAAAGTTCAAAAAACTCTTGCATCTTCAATCTCTAGTTTGATTTTTGATCTTGACCATGACATATTTTTAATTGATTGAGGGAGACGCCATCTTGAAACTAACCGTTCTTGAAAATTTAGTTAAGATTTTCAGGTAGCTTGCAAGATTGAGATTGTTGTCATTGGTGCTGACAAATTTCAATGAAATGAAGGAGGTTCTTCTCTCTACATTATCTTAGTAGTGACTGTGTGGAAGACTACAAATAAGGTGGAGTTCTTCTCAAATCTTAAGACAACTCATCGCTCAAGGAATCTGTAGGACCAATAGAAGATTGCTACATGCAAAAAATTGAAGCAGATTGGTGGAGCTAAAAGATTCAAGAAGCGTGAATCGAGTAAAGATTTCGTAGAAGAGTTTGGCATTACGTTGTATACAAGTCAAGATCCAGATAGGGGGTTTATTTTTCTCAGCATTATTATGGATTAGTCATTGTATGAACTCTTGTAATATTGGTCAAAATAAAAAGGAACAAACATGTTCCAATGGGAAACCATTGAACAGTGCAATAGGAAAAGCGATGAAGAACATCGAAGAACTATAAATTCGGTGTACTCTATAACATCCCATTTTTATAAAAATTATTTTATTTATTTAATTATTATGTGTGGGTAATTAAATAAATGTGGGTGAGAGTGAAAGTGTATGGAGAGTAATTAGAGAAAAAAAATAATTAGAATCGTTTTATTAATTAAAATAATGATTTGGTTATATTATTGAAATAAAATAAATAGAATAAATAGAAAATAGAAGTTGTAGAGATATTGAGTGCAAGGTGGGGGATTAGAGAGAAAATTAAGGGTATATTAGTAATAGTCAAATAAGGTACTAGGTTTTTAGTGTAAAAAGAGAATTAGAAGAGGAGTTTGACATTATATAAAAAAAAGATGAAAGAGGCGGGAGGAGAGGGAAGGCTAGGGCATAGAAGAGCACCCATTGGAGAATATGGAAGAAATTGCAAAAGAAATCTAAGGTAAAGGGGAGAATAATTTTTAATAAAAATGACTTATGCATAAGGGATAGAGTAGATAAGTCCTTCACCTCTCCAATATGGATGACAATGCATATAATTTTGTATCAATATTGTAAGGGGAGAATAACTTTTATTGATTTTAATTTCATGTGATTTGATATAATTTTGTATCGATATTGTATGAGCATCACTTTTCATTCCTATATATATATATATATATATATATATATATATATATATATATATATATATATATATATATATATATATATATATAATAATAATAACAATAATAATGATTTAAATATTATTAGTATTATATTCTTTTTATGTGTTTTGAGTTAAAGATAAATAATAGATTATTGGCTAACTTAAGTTATTTTCAATTCTGTTAGAGTTGCTCATAGAATGTTAGAGTTCTCGATTGAGTCCATAAGGATTATCTTTATGTGCAAGAGTTATCAGGAGAGCATTTTTGAACACTTTAGAGTTGTTTTAGTGCTGTAAGAATTGTTGTAAAGTTGTTCAGAGTTCATTAGAAACTTTGTTGAGTTATAATTTTGTAATGCTATAATTTTTTACGAGTTAAGAGTATAAAATAAATTAACAAAAATATTTTGTTGAGATATTGTGAACTCATAAAAATGTATTTTTGATTCTTGTGAGTGTCCGTGACTGTTGACTACCGTTGTGTAGTGTTAAAGGATGTTTGACGTGACTTAAATGATTAAAAATAAATTTTAATTGATTTTATTAATTTTATGAGAGATGAGTATGTTTAGACGAGCCGATGATGTTGTACCATATTACCATGTTTTATCTTAAATACTTGTTGATTTTATAAGTATGTTGTTGTGTATGTTGAGTTAAAGGTGAGTTACATATATGTGAATTGATAATTTTATTGAGTGGAATTATTATACGTGTTGGAGTTGTGTTACTATGTTGAGTATTGTGATGGTTGTTGTGGTAATCTAGAAAAGAGGATTACACGAGTTTGTCAATGCATGTATGTTAGGATCATAAGATGAGTTTTAACGCATTGAATTTTGTTAACATGTTCATACATTCATGTTCAGTTGTGTTAAGTGGCATGTTCGCTAGTTTAGAAGAGGAGATTAATGGTTTGTCCCAAGCCCAGAGATAGGGCTTGGAGCTCTAAAGAGTGAAGGTAGAGAAAAACAAGAAGGGGAGTTTGAATTGTTTTGGAAATAAAAACTTTTTTAGAAATCAGACACACACAGAATAAAAAAGGAAATGACACAGAATTTTATACTGGTTCGCTTGAAATTCAAAGCTACTCCAGTCCATCCGACCAAGGTGATTTCACCTTCAAAAAGGACTTAATCCACTAATCTTAAAAGATTACACAACCAATCGTCTAAGGGAATAATTCCTTAGCTCTCTCAAGTATTTAGACTACACAGAGTCATTTGAGGAAGTATTTTAAGCAAAAGTATGAATTGTAATGTAATGTGCTTCTAACAAACAAGCAAGAAATACAGAATTATAAGAACAATAGCTTTTCACGTAAGAGCAGCAACTCGTGAAAGATAAGAAAGAATGATTGAGAGTTTTCGTATTCTTGTGTGTCTCTGGTGTGTCTTCTTGTGAAGTATTAAATCCTTTATATAGGCATTGAGAAGGACCGTTGGAGTGATGACAGGATCTTGGTCATTGAAGAATGTTTATTGTCATTACTCTCCTTCTTTCTTTCTAAAACAGTTTTGTGCGCCTCATTATTTCCTTCTAGAAATAATTTCTTTCCAAAACCATATTTCTTTTCGGTTACATGTTCTGAACTGGTGAATCTGTATCAGAGTCTTGGTAAATCAGAGTTTAACGTCAGAGTTTGATGAAATCTGACCACATCAGAGTTTCTCTATGCTCTTGATTTCTTCAGATTCAGAGTCTGGATTCAGTCTTCTTTACCAGAGTTTCTGACTTCTTTATGTTTTGCTGGTAACTGCGTTGATCAGAGTCAGAACCTTCTGGACGCATTTTGTCTGAGTAGCATCTAATAGTTGAATTCTGTATCTGATGTGTTTCTCTAGCTGATGTTTGATCAGAGTCCTGCACACTAAGAAAAAATTTCGTTAGAGTACCATTTTTGTTTCATCCTTTGTTATCATCAAAATCTTAGAGATACATTATAGAACCAACTTTGTTCTTACAATCTCCCCCTTTTTGGTGATGACAAAACAATACAGAGAAGAGGTGGAACAGTACAAAATTATTTCAGATCAGATAGAAAGGGGAACTCCCCCTGAGTTAGATCCTTGGATTAATCAGAAGTTCTTACCGGACCTTCCTTGGTTTAGTGCTTTAGCTACTTTCCTGCATATCTTAAGTCATTAATTGTAATAATAATTTTTAATAATGTTTGCAGTGCTTTGAGAAGATTTAGTTATGTTTCCATCAGAGCTGTTTTAGTTCTCCCCCTTTTTGTCAGAATCAAAAAGACAGTAAAAAGATGATATTAATAAGGATAGCAGTTACATATAAGCAGCACATAGGGCAGATAGCAGAGAGCAAAAAGAAAACAACAAAACAAAGAAAGCAACAAGAAAAAAGCCTAGGTGCCTAAGGGTTTGGAGGTGGAGGCATCTGTTGGAGCAGTTGGGACAGCATGTTCTGAATGTTGATGTTGATAGCATCCTGTTGATCAAGTCTGGCCCGAACAACCTGTTGTTCTTTCTGCAGTTCCTCTAGAGTCTTCAAGACTATAGGGACAAACCCAAAGTTGGAGTTCTCCCCCTGAGTCAGTGCATCAGCGTTGGCTTTGGAAGCTTCTTCTTCAGCAATACTAGCTGCTTCTTCAGCGTCGGCTTTAGCTTTTGCCTCAGCCTCAGTAGTAGCCTTCAGCTTCTCTGATTCGCTTTAGTTCTTCTTGGCGTGCTTTCTCTTTGGCTTTCTTCCTTGCCCGTTCCTCAGCTTCTCTGGCTAAGCGCTCTTGAAGTCTAATACCAGTGTCTCTAATAAAGTCGTTGCGGACTTGTTTAGAGAGGCCTTTCAGTTTGAAGGCTTCAGAGGTCATCCAACTTATTACTATGTTCCAATGGATCCTTACAACAGAGGGATCATCACTGATTCCAGAATTGATGGTCAGAGACTTGACCTTCTCAACTGAAGACTCTGCAAAAACCTGGATTGCTTCTTCAAGGGTAAGAAGGGTAGTTTCTAGTTCAGTGGCAGAGGTTGAGGAGGGTGGAGAGGGTGAGTATGGGGCACTGAGGTTGAGTGTGGGAGTGATTGGGGCGGCGGAAGTGATGGGTGGTGGAATGTCAGAGGGTGACTGTGTTGTTTGTTCAGGTTCTAGGTGTGGTTCAGATGATGGTTGGGTTGGTTGTTGTGCAGGTGGTGGTGTTAGTTCAGATGTGGTGGGATTTCGATGTTTAGGAGGTGGGGAAGTGACTTTTGGTTTAGGTTTAGAGTGTGATGGTTGTTGAGAGGTTAGAGCACGGGCTTGTAGCTGAGCCAGAGTGGGGGATTGGGGGTCAGATGGTTCGGTGTCGGAGGAGAGTTCGTAGTATGGTGGGGATTGTGGAGATGGTGATGATGATGGTGAAGTGGTTTCATTCAGCATTTCTGCTTCTGAAACGAGTAGTGTGGTGGTAGCTAGGTTAAATTTAAGTGAGGGCGGGTTAGAGGTTCTGGTGGTTGAGGGAGGAGTATTAGAGGTGGTGTATATAGGGGTGGTTTAGGGAAGAGAAGAAGCAAAAGGTTTTATTTTAATAGAGCGAGAGAGAGGTACATACTTACTTGGAGAGCCAGCCAGAGGGACTAGAGGTCTTGACCCAGAGGATTCTCCCAACCTTGCTTTCTTCGCCTTCTTGGACTTCTCAGAGGGCTCTCGCATCCTCTTCATGAAGTTAGGTGGATGCTTAGGAAGCCAATCCACTGTGAAGTCAGAGATATCCACCCCTTGATTGGCAAGGTCCTGCAAATAGCAGGCTACTACCTCTAGAGGGTCAATCTTGGAGAACAGGTAGAGTCCGTTGGGAATCTCCCTCTGATCTCTGAGTGCTTCCTAGGAGGTATCAAGTGTTGGTTTGGCTCTGACTTGATCAATGATTCCCCTGCTCTCCAGGTTCCGAGCATTCAGCGGTCTTCCAATTTCAATGGTGACATCTTCCATGAGTCTGAGCTGAATCAGGTGATCCACTAATCCGCTCTCAATCAATACATCTGATATGAGTCTCCCCAGAGGGATGTAGTTCCTTGTCTTCATGTTGTTTATGGTGTCTTTGACTGAATCTCTGAGGTACTTGAAGAGGAGTGCAGGTAGACACAATTTCAGACCCTTATGAATGCAGTACAAGATACACTTCTGATCTGTGTTGATGTAGTTAGAAGAGTTTGAAGCAGGGCGATGATGAATGGTGCCTAAGATGATCTTCAACCAGACCCGGAGGTTCTGATGTAGCTCCTTGTTCTTGGAATGCTTGCCTTCAGCACTCTGTTGGAAGATGGTAGGGTTGATTTCCTGGGACAAGTATTTTTCCCTAGGGTTTATGTTGTAGATGGGTCTGCCTCCTGTCTTCTCAATGTTCAGAAGGGAGGCAATAGATTTCTCAATGATGATTATCTTGACTCCCAGAATTTAGGAGACAATGTAGTGATCATCTGAGTCTGCGAAACGCCAGAACTCCTTCACCAGATTAGTGTATACAGGACCATAGAGGCGTTGAAAGTAGGTTTCCCACCCTTGCATTCTTAATTCTTCAGTAAGGTCGACGCCATTTCTCTTCATGTTTTCGAAATCAACTAACGATTCACAAAGAACTTCAAGCTTCTCAAAGGGAGTTGCTAGATGGATGTGGGGCTCACGATCAAGGATATGGGGTTCCCTGTAGATTGGGGTTGAGACGACCCCAGTGGTTGCTGTAGTTTGTTGACTAGAAATAGGTGTTTGCTCCGTTGAGTTCATTTGTTGGGAGAAGTTGTAAACAGATTGTTGATAAGAATCCATGAAGAACAGTTGAAGATGATGTTGAAGGATTGAAGAACTTGATGAAAACTGCAGAAATCTTTGAAGGAGATGAAGAACTGAGAGAAGGAGGGTTTTGTGAGGTCATGAGTGTAAAGTGTGCTAGTGGAGTATGTGAAATGAATTTATACACAATAGGATGCATGCAAAACGACAACAAGATGTGAGTTTAACTATTAAGAAATTTAATGCAGCACGTTAACCAAGTAAGCATGTTTGGAGGAAAATGATTACAGCTCATGATGGAGGTCTAATCCCCAAATCAGCACACTGCTCGAGGAGATATCAAGAGTCTGTCTCTTGATTTCTGCTAGACAGCTGTCTAGAAGTTCCAAGGTCAGACGCAAGATGTACCACGTGTTACTTTATCTGATCTTCAGGAATACCAAAGGGTTGGATCCTGAGGATTTCTGACTCAGATGACTTCTAATTGGTAGTAGCATCAGAGTCAGATACAGATTCCAGGAGTTTACTTCAGAGTCTTATTTTTCTATTTCAAAGGCACATTTTATTCTGGACAAATTTGAATTTTTAAATTTTTTAAGATAAAAAAGAATCTATCTTCAGCCAGGGGTTTGGTAAAAATGTCAGCCCATTGATGGTTTGTATCAATAAATTTTAAAGTGATTACCCATTTATGAACATAGTCTCTAATAGAATGATGTTTTATTTCTATGTGCTTAGCTCTGGAATGCAAAATAGGATTCTTGCTTAAACAGATGGCAGCAGTATTGTCACAGAAAATAGGAACGTTACTCTTAAAAATCAAAAGGTCTTCAAGTTGATTCTTCATCCAGAGCATCTGAGTAGTGCATAATGATGCTGATATATATTTTGCTTCTGTAGTGGACAAAGCTATGGTTGATTGCCTTTTGCTGGCCCAGGATATCAGATTCTTTCCTAAGAATTGACAGTTCCCATATGTACTTTTACGTTCCATTCTGTCCCTTACGTAATCTGCATCACAATAACCAGAAAGTCTATACTCTGATGTTTTCTCATACATCAGGCCCATGTTAGGGGTTCCTTTCAGATACCTGAGTATTCTTTTAACAACTGTTAAATGAGATTCTCTAGGATCTGATTGGAATCTGGCACAGAGACATACACTAAATAGAATATCAGGACGTGTAGCAGTCAGATAGAGAAAAGAGTCTAGCATATCACGATAGAGCTTCTGACAAACCTTCTGGCTAATTTCTTCTTTTTCCAGAATGCAGGTTTGATGCATAGGTGTCTTAGCAGGTTTGCATTCATCCATTTCGAATTTCTTCAAAATGTCTTTTATGTATTTACTTTGATAAACGTAGGTAGCTTCTGAAGCTTGATTGATTTGAATTCCTAGAAAGAACTTTAGTTCTTGCATTAAGCTCATTTCAAATTCTGCCTGCATTAGCTCAGAGAATTCTTGACATACATAAGGGTTAGCTGAACCAAAAATAATGTCATCAACATATATATGGCATATCATGAGATCATTTCTAATGTTTTTACAGAAGAGTGTAGAGTCAACCTTTCCTCTAATAAAGTCATGTTCCAGAAGGAAGTTACTTAATCTATCATACCAAGCTCTAGGAGCTTGTTTTAAACCGTACAGTGATTTGTTGAGTTTAAAAACGTGTTCTGGACATTTAGAGTTTTCAAAACCTGGAGGTTGATTGACATAAACTTCTTCTGATATATAACCATTAAGAAATGCACTCTTGACATCCATTTGATATAGTTTGATAGAATGATTTACATCAAATGAAACAAGTAAGCGAATAGATTCTAACCTGGCGACTGGGGTAAAGGTTTAGTTGTAGTCAATACCTTCTTGTTGACTGTACCCTTGTGCCACCAGTCGTGCTTTATTTCTGACTACTTCTCCCTTTTCGTTCAGTTTGTTTCTGAACACACATCTAGTTCCAATAATATGAGTTCCTTTAGGCTTTGGAACAAGATCCCAAACGTCATTCTTTGAGAATTGATCTAGCTTTTCTTTCATAGCTAGAACCCAGTCGTTGTCTTGAAGTGCCTCATCACATGAAGTAGACTTAATCAAAGATACTAGTCCTAGAGGAATTTCTTTAGATACTTTGAATGTTGACCTAGTTCTGGCAGGTTCATCCTTGTTTCCCAGAATCAAATCTTCAGAGATGTTGGGGCGGCTTCTTGATTTCTTCTGGATAGTTGAGGCTTCAGTTGCATCTGGACTTTGTTTATCAGATACTTCTGGTGCTTTAGTCTTTTTGTCAGAGCCTGCAAGAGTAATCTCCAGATCTGCAAGTTTCTCAACTAGCTTTGACTTTTCAGGGTCAAGCTTATCATTAAATCTAACATGGATTGATTCTTCCATAATTTTGGTTTTTGTGTTGTATACTCTGTAGCCTTTAGAGCGTTCTGAGTATCCTAACATAATACCTTTTTGCGCTTTTGAATCAAACTTGTTTAGATATTCTTTAGTATTGAGAATAAAGCAAGATCATCCAAAAGGATGAAAATAAGAAATGTTGGGTTTTCTTCCCTTACACAGTTCATAGGGAGTCTTCTCCATAATAGGTCTTATAGATATTCTATTCTTAATATAACACGTTGTATTTACTGCTTCAGCCCAAAAGTGCTTAGCCACACTTGTTTCATTGATCATGGTCCTAACCATCTCTTGGAGTGTCCTATTCTTCCTTTCTACAACTCCATTTTGTTGTGGAGTTCTAAGACAGGAGAAATCATGGGATATTCCATTAGAATCAAATAGTTCCTCAAAAAAAATTATTTTCAAATTCTCCACCATGATCACTTCTGACTCTGATGATTTTAGAGTCAAATTCGTTTTGCACTTTGGAATAGAAGCTAGTGAATACAGAGTGAGATTCACTCTTGTGCTTTAGGAATTTTACCCATGTCCAGCGACTAAAGTCATCAACAATAACTAGTCCATATTTCTTTCCATGGGCTGATGCTGTCTTAACATGCCCAAACAGGTCAATGTGAAGAAGTTCCAGAGGCTTAGAGGTAGAAACAATATTTTTCTTTTTGAAAGACGTTTTTGAAAATTTACCTTTCTGACGTGCCTCACATAGAGCTTCTGAAGAGTACTTCAGTTTAGGTAGGCCTCTGACTAACTCGAGTTTATTTAGCTGAGAGAGTTTTCTCATGCTAATGTGGCCCAAGCGTTTATGCCATACCCATTGTTTTTCATGAACAAACATCAGGCATTTTACATTTTGTTCTTTTAGGTCTGAAAGATTTATCTTGTAAATATTGTTTTTCCTCTTGCTAGTGAATATGACCGTTCCATTATTCTTATTAATTGCTTTACATGTTTTTTGATTGAAGATTACGTCATAACCGTTATCACTTAATTGACTTATTGATAACAAATTATGCATTAATCCTTCTACATAGAGAACATCAGATATAGAGGGAAGAGTTCCATTACCAATAGTTCCGGAGCCTCTGATCCTTCCTTTCTGATTTCCTCTGAAACCTACGAAGCCAGCATCTTTAAGTTCCAAGCTTTGGAACATATGCTTTCTTCCTGTTATGTGTCGCAAGCATCCAGAGTCCAGGTACCATGATTGGTGTCTTAACTCTGCTGCATAAGATATCTGCAACATAAACAATCTTATCCTTTGGTACCCAGAATCTTTTGGGTCCTTTATGATTAGTTTTCCTAGAGTTTCTTAGAACTTTGGGTTTTCTAGCATTATCAAAACGTTGTGCTTGTGTATGTGTGTAGTGATAAGAAAAAGGAGATTTAGGTTTGTCATCTGTGGAAGATTTATCTTCACTAGGGACATACCATATTCCTCTTTTATTATTCTGACTTACTCCATAAATCATGGATGCCATTCTGCTCCTTTCTATCCCATTTCACAAAAACTTTTGAAAAGATTTTTCATATTCATATATCATTGTGTTAGAAGTTTGTGGGGCTTGAGATAGTGCTTCTTCAAGTTTTAAACATTGTTTACTTGTGGAGTCTCTTTCTTTTATCAAAGTTTGATTTTCAGCTTTTAGTTCTGAAGCAGTTATCTCAAGCTTATTACATTCTTTGATTGTTCTTTCAAGAACTCCTTTTAAAGCCTTAAATTTTTGTTTAAGTTTATGATATGAGGTTAGAGTTTCAGAAAGGCATGATTCAATGTCAGAGCGAGAAAGATCAGAAAATACCTCTTCAGAGTCAAGTTCTCCATCTGATGTATTTTTTGAGGTGATAGCCATGAGTGCAACATTTGCCTGTTCTTCAGAGTCTGATTCGGATGAATCAGATCAACTATCGTCCCAGGTGGCCATTCGTCCCTTTTTAGTTCTGAATGAACTTTTCTTGAAATTCTCTCTTCTAGAGATTTCTTTCTTCAACTTGGGACATTCATTTCTGTAATGACCTATTTCCTTACATTCATAGCATGTTATATCTTTGTTTGACTTACCTCTGGAAGTTGATTCTGAGCGATCCCCCTTGGGTCTTGGTCTTCTGAAGTTATTATTCATTTTTCTCCAAAGTTGTTTTACTCTTCTGGTTAAAAGGGATAATTCTTCTTCGTCGTCAAAGTCTTCCTTCTTATAGTCGTCATTGTCTTCCTCTTCAGCCTGGAAGGCTTTGTTTCTATCTGGTTTGCGTCTTTCGGATCTGGACTTTAGTGCTACAAACTTGATCTTCTTTTGAGGCTCATCTTCCTCCAGATCTATCTCGTGGCTTCTGAGTGAACTGATGAGTTCCTCAAGGCTGATATTGTTCAGATCTTTTGATAACTTTAAAGTTGTGACCATAGGTCTCCATTTCTTTGGCAAGCTTCTAACAATCTTTTTGACATGATCCGCAGTTGTGTAGCCCTTATCCAGCACTTTGAGTCCTGCAATTAAAGTTTAAAATCTAGAAAACATTACCTCTACAGCTTCATCGTCCTCCATTTTAAAGGCTTCATATTTCTGAATTAGAGCCAGAGCCTTTGTTTCTTTGACTTGAGAATTTCCTTCGTGAGTCATCCTCAGGGAATCAAGTATTTCTTTAGTTGTTTCCCGGTTGGTGATCTTTTCATATTCGTTGTAGGAAATGGCATTGAGTAGTATTGTTCTGGCTTTGTGATGGTTTTTGAATTCACGCTTCTGATCATCTGACATTCTGCTTCTGGGAATAGCAACCCATCGTCTGTCACATGTGGTGTGTAGCCAATTGTGACAATATCCCATAGATCAGCGTCGTAGCCCAAAAAGAAACTTTCAATTCTGTCTTTCCAATAATCAAATTTTTCTCCATCAAACATTGGAGGTTTAACATTGTAACTATCTCTTTCATTGGTGTTGGTCATAGTTTTTCTCACGTTGGATCTCTCTACACTGTTAAGTGTTTGATTAGAAAATCAATAACAGAGCCGATGCTCTGATACCAATTGAAGGTAGAGAAAAACAAGAAAGGGGGTTTGAATTGTTTTGGAAATAAAAACTTTTTAAGAAATCAGACACACACAGAATAAAAAGGGAAATGACACAGAATTTTATACTGGTTTGCTTGAAATTCAAAGCTACTCCAGTCCACCCGGCCAAGGTGATTTCGCCTTCAAAAAGGACTTAATCCACTAATCTTGAAAGATTACACAACCAATCGTATAAGGTAATAATTACTTAGCCCTCTCAAGTATTCAGACTACACAGAGTCACTTGAGGAAGTATTTTAAGCAAAAGTACGAATTGTAATGTAATGTGCTTCTAACAAACAAGCAATAATTACAGAATTATAAGAACAATAGCTTTTCACGTAAGAGCAGCAGCTCGTGAAAGATAAGAAAGAATGATTGAGAGTTTTTGTATTCTTGTGTGTCTCTGGTGTGTCTTCTTGTGAAGTATTCAGTCCTTTATATAGGCGTTGAGAAGGATCGTTGGAGTGATGACATGATCTTGGTCATTGAAGAATGTTTATTGTCATTACTCTCCTTCTTTCTTTCTAAAACAGTTTTGTGCGCCTCATTATTTCCTTCTAGAAATACTTTCTTTCCAAAACTAGATTTCTTTTCGGTTACATGTTTTGAACTGGTGAATCTGTATCAGAGTCTTGGTAAATCAGAGTTTACCATCAGAGTTTGATGAAATCTGACCACATCAGAGTTTCTCTATGCTCTTGATTTCTTCAGATTCAGAGTCTGGATTCAGTCTTCTTTACCAGAGTTTCTGACTTCTTTTTGTTTTACTGGTAACTGCGTTGATTAGAGTCAGAATCTTTTGGACGCGTTTTGTCTGAGTAGCATCTGATAGTTGAATTCTGTATCTGATGTGTTTCTCTATTTGATGTTTGATCAGAGTCCTGCACACTAAGAAAAAATTTCGTTAGAGTACCATTTTTGTTTCATCCTTTGTTATCATCAAAATTTTAGAGATACATTGTAGAACCAACTTTGTTCTTACAAAGAAGGGGTCAGGGAATCAGAAGAGGGGACCCGATTTCAGAGAGAATCGAATGTTGATTTGGTATCACATGCATATGCATAGAGTTACATAATCGAGTTGCATTGCATAACGAGTTATATGTACGTTTGTTAAGTTATATTTTTTGAGTTGTGATTAATTTGTGGATTAGGCGTGAGAATGTAATTGATATACTATGATTAAGATTGTATAAAATATGTCATGTGTTGATATCCTACCTTGCAGTATATTCCTGTTATTATTAATTATGATTTCTCACCCCTTCAGTTTGAATGTTGCTTTTATATGGGCATCGTGCAAATAATCAAGAGTAGAGACACTGTTGTGAGTGGAAGTTAGCTCCTGAAGCTATTTCCTTTAGTTTAGTTGTTTTAGTTTTGATATGCTCTGATATGTAATACTGATAAGCGTTTGTCTTTGTTTTATGTTGATATTTTATAAGAGACAATGTATGCTCTCGTATGTTTATGTTTTGGTGTGATGAGCATTTGGAGAAGACTTACGAGTCGATATTTTTAATTATAATATAAAGTTTTGTTATGGGATTTAAATTGGTGTGTGTGTTATAAATGATTCTTCTTCCATGATATCAGATGAGTTGGATGTCGTGTAAACATCCTAAGTGCAATTGTGTGCATTAAAATATTATATTGCATGTTTATTTAAATTAAGTGTTACATGATCATCAGGTGTGTGTGTGTTTCGAGAGGTGTAACATCCTATGTGAAAATGTTGTGAAAAATATATGATTTAATTATAATTATTTGGGGAGTTAGGGTGTTACATTAATGGTATCGTAGCAGGTCGGTTCGTACGACCAAGTTTTTGTATATTGTCCAGTCCTTACGAATTCGATTAGTGTGTTTACATTGTCGATGTGTTGTTTCTTCCAATGTGGTTTGTTGATTTGAAGAAGTATGGTTGGTGGAAGAAACGAAAATGCTATTGTTGAAGCTTTGGAATCATTGGCTCAGGAAATGGCGCAAAATGCATAGAACAATCAGAATGGGGTAGCAGGAGGAGCTCCTGACGTTTGGGAAAATTTCAGAGGAACAACCCACAATTATTCAAGGGTAGCTATGATCTAGAGAGTGCACATGCATGGCTCAAAGAAACTAAGAAGATCTTTCGAGTGATGGCCTGCACTAAGGTTCAGAAGGTACAATTTGATACTCATATATAGTCTGAGGAAGTTGTGGATTGGTGGGATAACGTGCGTTAGAGATTAGAAGCTAATGGTACAAAGATAACTTGGATTATATTTAGAAATGAATTATTGGAGAAGTATTTCCCCGAGGACATGCGTGGCAAGAAGGAGATAGAGTTCCTTGAGCTGGAAGCAAGGGAACATGATTGTGGCCGAGTATGCTGCGAAGTTTGAGGCGTTGGTGAATTTCAGTCCTCATTACAACATAGTTGATGTTGAGACTTTCAAATGTCTTAAGTTTGAGAATGGGTTGAGAGCTGAGATCAAACAAGGTATTGGATACCAATATATTTGTAGGTATGCTGAACTGGTGAATAAGAACAGAATCTACGACGAGGATAGCAGAGCCTGATCTGCTCACTATAAGAGTCTGAGTGAGAAGAAAGGGAAGGGACAGTTTTGAGAAAAGCCTTATGTGACTCTTGCTGATAAGGAAAACCGAAGACTTCAGGTGAGGAGAAGCCAAGTGGGGGAGGGACTCCCGCTCATGTCAGGTGCTACAAGTGTGGTGTCTTGGGATATCGTGCTAATGAATGTCAGGGTTCTAAGACAAAGTGTTTCAAATGTGGAAAGACAAATCATAAGGTTGTTGATTGTAGGAGTAATGGAATAACTTGCTATAACTGTGGAGAGTAGGAACACATCAATACTAATTGTCAAAAGCCAAAACAGGTCCAGTATAGAGGGAAAGTCTTTGTATTGTATGGTTCAGAGTGAGTTACATATATGTGAGTTGATAATTTTATTGATTGAAATTATTATACGTGTTGGAGTTGTGCTGCTATGCTGTGTATTATGTGAGTTGTTGTGGCAATCCAGAAGAGAAGATTACGTGAGTTTGTCAATGTATGTATGTTAGAATCAGAAGAGGGGTCTTAATGCATTGAATTTTGTTAAGATGCTCATATATTCATGCTGAGTTGTGCCAAGAAGCATGTTAGCTAGTTCAGAAGAGGAGACTAGTGGCTTGTTCCAAGCTCAGAGAGGGGGCTTGGAGGTTAAAATAGGGGACTCGGGGGTTTTGAAGAGGGGATCCGGTTCTAGACAGAACCAAATGTTAAGTTGGTACCACATGCATATGCATAGAGTTGCATAGTCGAGTTGCATTGCATAATGAGTTATATGTACCTTTGTTGAATTATATTTATTGAGTTGTGATTGATTGCTCGATTGGATGTGAGAATGTAATTAATATGTTGTGATTTAGATTGTGTAGAATATGCTATGTGTTGATATCCTACCTTGTAGTATATGTCTGTTATTATTAATTGTGATTTCTCACCCCTTCTGTTTGAATATTGCCTTTACATGGGCATCGTGATGATACTCAAGAGTAGAGACGTTGTTGTAAGTGGAAGCTAGCTCATGGAGCTATTTCATTTAGTTTCTGTGTTTTAGTTTTAGTTATGCTCTGATATGTAACACTGAGGAGCGATTTTCTTTGTTTTATGTTGAGACTTTCTTAGAGATAATGTATGCTCTCGTATGTTTATGTTTTTGAGTGATGATCATTTGGAGAAGACATATGAGTCGATGCTTTTAATTGTAATATGAAGTTTTATTATGGGATTTAAATTGGTGTGTATGTGTTATTTATAATTCCGCTGCCATGATATCAGATGAGTTGGATGTCATTTAAACATCCTAAGTGCAATTGTGTGCATTAAAATATTGTGTTGTATGTTTATTTAAATTAAGTGTTACATGATCAGCAAGTGTGTGTGTGTGTGTGTGTGTGTGTGTGTGTGTGTGTGTGTGTTTCTAGATGTGTAATATCCTATTAAAGCATTGTGAAAAATCTCTGATTTAATTATAATTATGCGTTGGGGAATTAGGGTGTTACATACTCTCTCTCTCTCTCTCTCTCTCTCTCTCTCTCTCTCTCTCTCTCACACACACACACACACACACACACACACACACACACACACACACGCGCACACACACACACATTTAATTTTCTCATGATATTGGATGCTTAGGTTTTTCAGTTCTTAGCGTAGTTTATCGTTTATTCATTTGGTAGAAATTTATTAAGTAAGGTTAGATTTTGTTAGAATTGATTCCTAATCGAGCTTTTGTGGTGATAAAGTTCTGAGAAACTGCTGAGGTTATAATTCATTGAAATTGAATCGTTGTATAAATACACCTCGTGAAGTATACAACTGAATCAATTGATTACCTTTGTGTATCATCATAAAACCATCTTTGGTATTTGTGAAGTGATTAAGTTTGAACGTGATCAAGTTCCAATAAAAGTATAATCTTCACATTTTCGCTTTAAACCTTTCGTACACATTTTTGAAAACCCGTTGATATTCTATTTCTGGAAAATTAGTCGAATTTTTATAAAAGAACTTTGGATTTATTCAGCCCCTCTAGTCTATTTTCTTACTTCATATTTTCACCCAGCAATTGGTATCAAGAGTTGGTCTTTTGATTAAGTCTAATAGACTCCAAACGTTTTGAGAATACGGCAGACGATGATGATCCAAAGGGAGAGTATAATAGAGCACCTATTTTTAAAGGTGAAAACTATACTTATTAGAAAGAGAACATGTACATACACTTATTATCAGTTGACAAAAATTTGTGGTGTGTCGTCATGAGGGACTTTTTATTCCCAAGGACCATGACAACGTTTTTAAACATCCAAAAGATTGGACGGATGATGAAATAAAAAAGGCTTCATATGATTTGAAAGCGAGGAACATAATTATATCTGCTTTAAGCACAAAATTATTATACTCAATTTCACATCATACAAGTGCTAAAGGTTTATGGGACGCTATCCAAACTCTCTATGAGGGAATCTATGACGTCAAGGATTCTAAGATCAATATGTTTAAAGAGAAGTCCGAACTATTTCGTATGAAACCTGGAGAATCCATGAATTTCATGCAAAATAGTTTCCTCCACTTAATCAATAAACTAAGCAACTTGGGTAAAACCTATTCTAAAAAAGATCATGCTAACAAAATATTGAGATCCATGTGTATAGAGTGGCAACCAAAGGTTACCTCTATAAAAGAATCTAACGATCTTAATACTTTGGATATTACAAAGCTATTTGAAAAGTTAGTCGAGCATAAAAATAAACTGAAACGGCTCGCTGATAGCAAAGTAAAGTCAAAAAAGAAAGAGAAAGGGAAAGAAGATAAATACGATATTTATTTGAAAGCTTCCTTGTGTAATGGGAATAAGTCAAAAGAAGAAAGTGATAACTCCGACGAAGAAGCTCTTAAAAAAGAGGAGATGGGTTTATTCGTCAGACACCATAATAAATACTTAAAGAGAATTAAGCTCAAACATTCAGACAAATGTTTAATAAATTTCAGAAATACTCACACGGCTAATAAAGAACGCAAGAAAGAGGATGATGACATTACGTGTTACGAGTGTGGAAATTGAGACATTTTAGAACCACTTGTCTAAGTCTCACCAAACATCATAAAAAGAAGGATAAGGAATTCTATAATACAAAAGGAAAAAGTTCGAAAGGTTGTATAGCCTATATTAAGTCGGAAGAAGTGGAAGAGAGCTCCTCCTCAGATTCCTACTCAATCTCAAATGATGAGTGTGCCAACTTATGTTTGATTGAGTATTTTCTAAGAATTGACTTAGTAAAATCGAATACTTCATATATTATAAAAATAAATGAACCATCTGGTTTCAGATTGATTGGGGATAATAAATCGGATCGAATCAATCCATTTTTTTTATTCATTCCAAGGGCAAAATTCAACAATCACTTAGCCAAAATCACGGAACTATTCGTATGTTGTTGAATAGAAATAAAGAATGCCGATCTTGGATAATTTTGTCATCATCTAATTGTTTTCACATAAGAAAGGTGGAACTTGAAAGGTATATACTTCTGAACCCGATGATGAATATTCATATAGTGAATTGTCGAAAGTGTTTAACAACATGTATGAAGAATCTATAAAATCCTTTAAGAAAATTTATCTCCAAAAAGAAATGATTTTAAAACTTGAAGAAGAGATAAATCATATTAGCTATGCTTCAGAATCTCTTAAGAAAGCGCATACATCTATAGTTGATGATCGGTACAATGTTTCTAACACTTTATTTAAAAGGATAAAAAAAGTAGAATGTGTTATGCGTCCATCTTTAAAACTTGAAATTGAAAATATCAAAGGACAACTAACTCATTCTACTTCACTTTCTTGTACTTGTTCTGGCTCTTCAAGTGATAGAGGGACGCTTTTCAAGAAAAACCCTCATGTCACTAGGAGAAATAGAAAAAGCATTTCATCTAAAGCTATTTGTCATTATTGTGGTGATAAGGGTCATATTAGGCATTTTTTGTCATATTAGGAATGTTGAAGTTCCTATTGTTAAAATGAAATGGGTTCCTAAGTGTTCCTTAACTAACCCCAAGGACCCAACTAAAATTGGGTACCTAGTTCTATCCATTGATATTGTGTCCAGGATTGTCTAGGAATATTAATGGATTCTGAAGACAAAGCGAAGAAAGATGTATCCAATTATATATTTTTTTATCATAGTGTGTCCAGGAGTGTCTATAATTCGAATCACAACATCTATGATTTAAATCACAACACTTTAATTCAAATCATAAGACTGCCTAATTTGAATCAGACTAAATTAGAATTTCCTTGATTTTGCTTATGGAACTCTGATTTGAATAATTCTTTTCATGACTCGAATCATGTGATTTGAATCACATAACGGTTTACTCGAATCACATAAATGGGTTCTCATATGTTCTTGGCTATTGATTCAAATCACCTGATCTTTTAACTTGAATCATATCTATTGCTTATTGTAACACCCCGATTTAATTTCCGTATTTATTTCCGTATTTTAATTAATCATTATTTGGTGTGATAATTAATTAAATATGTGTTCCGGTGATTATTTGAATTATTTGAATATATGTGTTATTTGAATAATTGGATTTTATGAGTAGAAATAACAATTGTCTAGTAATGGGACTAATTAATTAGAATGGGTGGATAAGTGGGTAAAACCCATTATGAGTTAAAAAGATAGTAAGGGTTTTAGAGATTAGAGTTAGTTTTGTAAAACAAAAGAAAAAGAGAGAAGAGAAATGAAGAGAAAGAGGAGAAGATGAAACTAGAAGAAGAAGGACCTAGAGATTTCATCTATACTAAGGTAATGTTGGGATTTCAAGCGGTCATGGGTAAACATAATGTATGTAATATATGTTGGTTAGATATCATGAACTTAGGATTTGGGGATTTTGATTTTTGAGAAACCCTAACATGTGTTTATGTTTTAATCCATTAAATTGATGTTTATGTTATGCTATGATGTTTCTATATTGAATTCCATGAATGGGTATGTGTATAGAACATGATTTGGTGTATAATTGCATGTTTGAGTTTCACTTTTATATATATATATATATATATATATATATATATATATATATATATATATATATATATATATATATATATATATATATATATATATATATATATATATATATATATATATATATATATATATATATATATATATATATATATATATATATATATATATTATATATATATATATAGATACTATATATTTTATATATATATATATATATATATATATATATATATATATATATATATATATATATATATATATATATATATATATATATATATTTATATATATATATTATCTATATATATATATATATATATATGTATATATATATATATATATATATATATATATATATAATATATATATATATATATATATATATATATATATATATATATATAGATATATATATATATATATATATTAGATATATATATATATATATATATATATATATATATATATATCTATATATATATATATATATATATATATATATATATAATATATATATATATATAAAACTATATATATATATATATATATATATATATATATAGTTTTATATATATATATATATATATATATATATATATATATATACTTTTATTTATTATATATATTATATATATATATATATATATATATATATATATATATATATATAAATAAAAGTATATATATATATATATATACTTTTATTTATAAAAGTATATATATATATATATATATATATATACTTTTATTTATATATATATATATATATATATATATATATATATATACACTTATTTATATATATATATATATATATATATATATATATATATATATATATATATATGCTGTATAACTATTTATTTCATGAAAAATGATGGATTAATGTGGTTTTATGATGAAATTTGTGCTGGACAACAGCATTTTCGCAACAACAGTTTTTCTGGTTTTTGACAGCATTTTCGCAACAGTAAATTTTCTGGTTTTTGACAGCATTTTGAAAAACTTGTAAATTCAATAACTTTTGAACCGTAACTTCGTTTGAGGTGTCTTTTGAACAGTTACGGAGCTAAGAATATTATCTATAACATGATATTCACTTTGATAACAGTAGATTAATACTTTTTCAAAAGAATCCTAATGTGGATGTATGTTGTATGTGTGGTGAATGTGAATGACCTGTTTTCTATTGTTTGACATGTATTGGATGGTTTTAGATGGATTTTTGTGAAGAAACATAATACTTGAAATTATGTATGTGATGATGTGAATTGGTGAATTTGATGAATAACATGAATTGACTTGTTTGTTTTATGTTAATGTGTTATGATGAGATGATGAATGTTATTTTATGTATTGTTTGGGATTGAAGTCATGTTAGGTGTAGGTTGTGCAAATGTTGGATGTGGTATGCTTATGTATGATTAAGGGGTTGCGACCGTCTTAATTGCATGAGCCTTGTTGTTGTTGCACACTTACACTAGCATGAGTCTTTGAAAGAGGCAAAGTTGGGTAATCTCGCGTAGATTATTTGCTTGTCCCAAACCTAACGCTGAATGGGGTTTGAAAGTTTAAGGCTGAATCGAGCTTTAGAGGTGGTTATCTAGTCTATTTGAGAGATGCTCGACAAGTCAAAAATGATAATGGATGGGATCCACATGCATATCACATTGAGTCACACATTGAGTTGCACGTGTCAGTGTGAATTTTTATTTGTGTGATTACGTGATATGATTGTGTGGATATGATTTTGGTAGATATGCATATACATGGATTTTAGGTGATCCATTTGATATGAATTATTGATGTGTTATTGATGTGATATGTGTGCATATTTGTGATATATGTGATGAAATGGTGACTTGTATACATTATGGAATCATGTGAAAGTTGTATAGATATTTGATGATGATGGATGATAATATGTACATGAAATTGATATGTTGTGAAATATGACTTTTGTACATCGTTTAGTATTTATAAATGAATACTTTTGGATTGTTGAGCCATGTCGTATGATGGTAAACATGTGATTCCTTAATAAGATGATATGATGCATGTTTGTATGAAGCATGAAGAATTCTAATAATATATATATATATATATATATATATATATATATATATATATATATATATATATATATATATATATATATATATATATATATATATATATATATATATATATATATATATATATATATGTTTCTTATACATTTCATATTATTATGTTTTTCTATAATGATTTGAATTCTCACCCTTCTGTTGGAATGATGTTCTATCGCAACATCGCTCAGGTATCAGAGATAGTGGTGTTTCGCACAAGGATTAGATTCAGATGCTAGTTCTTGTTCTGTTTTGACTAGGTAGTCTATAGTGCTCTGGTCATGTAACACTTGGATTTATGAGATTATTTGTATTTGTTTTGATGTTGAGAGATATTGTTGTGCTCTCTTTTATCTTGTTATTTGGATATGTTGGTTTTTATGTTGAGTGGCCTTAGAGCCCAAAACGATATTTTGTGGTAGATGATTTATGGGAATCATCACTATTTACCATTTATGAAGAGTGATGTTATTCCAATGTGTGAGTTTGCATGTTGGTTATTTGGTTTTGATTTATAATCCGTGTTACTTGTATGTGACCATCTCATGTGTTGTTTATGGCAGAAGTAAATGTGATGCCCTCGTGTATGCATGCTTTAATTTACTCTGATTATGCAATTGTATGTTATATTTGAGTAGTAGTAGTTTGGGGGGTGTTACATTAGTCGTATCAGAGCACGGTCGATCATTCATCCAGGTTATGAGTTTGTTTGATTATGTTGTATGTAATTTATGTGTATGACACAATCGATACGATTTGTTTAACAATCCTTGTTGTTGTGGTTGTTTGGTTGGTGTAGCAGGAAGATGGTTACTAGAAGGAATGATGATGCGCTTGCAGCGGCCTTGACCTTGTTGGCTGGTGCCATTCTGCAAATGAATACTGGTGATCGGGAGCGTGATGCTGATGAGTTACGTGCTTTAGGGAAGTTCCAGAAGAACAATCCGCCAACTTTTGAAGGAGCTCATGAACCTAACAAAGCTCAAGAGTGGTTGAAGGCGATTGAGAAAATCTTTCGAGTTATGAACTATTCCGATGCGCAAAAGGTGCAGTTTGGCACTCATATGCGTGAGAAAGAAGCTAAGGATTGGTGGCACAACACTGTTCAGAGATTTGATGAGGATGGCATTGAAGTGACTTGGACACTTTTCCGTGAAGCTTTTCTGGAGAAGTATTTTCCAGAAGATGTTCGTGGAAAGAAGGAAATTGAAGTCCTTGAATTGAAGCAAGGTAATGGTACTGTAGCTGAGTATGCTGCAAAGTTTGAGGAGTTGATCAAATTTTCTCCCCATTACAATACTGCTAATGCTGAGAGATCCAAGTGTCTTAAGTTTATGAATGGCTTGAGACCTAATATCAAGAAGGCAATGGGTTACCAACAAATTACGAGATTTTATGAGTTGGTTAACAAGAGTAGGATCTATGATGATGATAGATGTGAGAGTACTGCTCATTACAAGTCCTTGTATGATAAGAAAGGAAATGGGCAATTCCGAGGGAAGTCGTATGATGGTAAGAAGAAAGCTGGTGATGGCAAGAAGCCGAGTGAAGGAGGATCTCACACTCTTGTCTGTAGTACCCCAAAATTTTCCCTCCATTTTTGTTTTTCATCTAACCCATAACCTGAGACTCATCTAACCTCACCCATGTTTCATACATATGCATCAATCATTCATTCATATCTAGTGGTTAATCATCATGGATTCAACGTTCTTGGTTTACAAAGCTAGGGCTTTGGAGTGGGTGAGACCATAGAGTTTTGGCCTGGATATTCATCTGGTTATAGGGGATGCAAAATCCTAATGATTTGAGTCTTGAAGCTTGAATTCAACAAAGTTCCACCATGATACTCTTCAGAGGGGTTCAAACCCTAACTTGCAGATGATTAGATAGTAAGGCCTCATGTTTGTTCCTAGGTCTCATGTTGGCTTCTAAACACTAGTTGAGGAGCCCATGTGTTAGGAGTTTGTCTATGGAATCTCATGCTTGGTGTGAGGACCTTTTTTAGATGGTATGCACCTTGAAACCCTAATCAGGAAACCTTGGTTCTTGTGTGCCATGTTGGCTTGACTTTTCCCCTTGTGATAACTTCAAAACCATAATACATTAAAGTGCAACTCTTGACCAACATGTCATGCATCATCTATCATCAAATTTGCTTTGTGCATGGAAATCATCCATCAAGTTGTCACTTGACTTACATATCTACATACTTGGGGATTCATCTGATCCAGGGTTTTGATCAAGCATCTGTATAAGTGCATTCCATTTGGCCATTCCTAATCCATTGATCCTAAGCCTATGATGCTTTCAAGTTCATAAGTCAGTGAGTCACAATTTATGAATGCATTGGTTCTTGGTCTTTTGGCCTATTGTTTTCATTTGTGTCCATTGTGTTTCATTAGTGCATTATAGGCCATTAATCCTTGATTCATCCATTTGTTGTAGTCTACTCAATTCATGTGTTATCATGTATACACGGTCTTTGTGATTCAAATGTTTTTAAAGATCATGGCTCAAACTTGGTTTTGTAAGGCAAAGTTCATGTTTGAAATCAAGTTGTTTACATTTAATCACAATGTACGTTCTATTCAAATAAAGGCATTTCATTCATGAAAATAAGCATTTATATAGTCCATTACAAAATAAAATAAAAATGCAATTTTTACAAAACTTGACTTTTTGGTCAATTGTTGATTTTTTAGTCAACCAACCTCATCTTATATCCTAAACCCTAAAAAGGTATGTGATTCTTCACTTGCTTGCATTTTTTTTTCCAATTCAATTTTGTCAAGCCTTGACGTCACTTGTGTGCATGCTATCCTACAAATCCAATCATTCACATGTTCAAGAAAAACAATACACAATGTAATAGGTCACACATAATTCATACATCATGCAGTAACAATGCAAGCCTAGCAATCCAAAACAGAACTACACATGGTCAGAATGGCTACACAATGCACTTCAAGGCCAAGGCTCCATGCTTCGAACAAGACAAAAGCTGCAAAACCTTAACCTGATAACCATCAGGACTTGGACATACCTACAACATTGCATACGGTCCAAAGTAGTATCCTTTACACCACATGGCTCCAATCATGTAGCAGCCAAGCAAAACCAAGAATATAAACCCTGCAGCAATCGAAGCACATAGAACTCGTAATACACATATGCTGCCAGACTGGGTCAGGATAAATGCCATGAAAATCCATAAAAACATCAAGTCAAAACTACTTAACCATCAAGACTCAGGCCATCCAATCTACATCAGTCTGACCAAGTCACATTAGCCAATATATCACCATTCTGCAGCACTCCATATGAACCATATCATCACTTTTATTAAGGCATAACAACCTGCAATATGACATAAATAATCACCCATGGAAGTATAAGCATAACAATTCATATTGCAAAGTCATCATCATTTCAATTAAATTTCATTTGTAGTGCATCAATAAACTAAACTTAACATCACCATTAAGCAGCATGTTTAATAGAGAATAACAACTCAGTTACTAAGCTAACTAGTTTTCCACATTCCCATCAAATTAACACTAACCAATTAAATTGCTCCTCTAAATATTCCATTACAAATTGACCAACTGATATAAAATTTTTGTTAACTAATAGTTACACCATGATAACAAGGTTTGAATAATTGATGTCATAACCAAGCTCATCACAAATGGATCCTAGCAGCATGACATAGAATTTACTCATTGATCATTAACATGTAACACCAAACATAACCAGCATAACAAAACTTACTGCATAAAACAACCAATTTTAATTAATCTTATTTCAAACCTTTTAGCATTCAACATTGATTTCCAAACTAAACTTTCAATTCACCAATTTCCTTGGGAATCTATAACTTGTTGACCATTCATAAACGTAACACTAGTTTTAATGGCAATGGAAAATTGTCAATTTCCAAACTATTCCAACAAGTTCATCTTATATACTAACATTCTAACATTCAATAACTATAACAGCTAACTTCCTAACCAACTAACAGAAGTTGTAACTAACCAATTCCAACAGGAAAAAAAACTGACTTATAACCAAATAACTAACAGCTCACCATCTCTAACAGAATTGAGGGAGAGAAGTCTATATATAGACCTTACCAATCTCATTCTCAAGAGATTCTTCATTTTTCTACAAGTCACATTCTTCACCCTCATCTTCTTCAAGCCCCAAGCTTCCTCTTCAAGAACTCAATACCTTCAATCCTCATTCGGTTCAAACTTCACTCTGTTCAACCTCCATTCTGTTTTACTCTTCAATCTTCCTCCTTCTGCTTCACATTCGATCGGCAACCGAGAATTTGCTCGCAGCATTGCAACCTGACCTCGCATCCACAACAACATCGCGCAACACAAACGCCATAGCAGAATCAGCTCGAAGCAAATTGAAAGAAGAGAGAAGCAAATCGAATCAAAAGTGGAGGATCGTACCTGTTTGTAATCGAATTTCAGGTTCGTTTTGGGGCTTCAAGATTCTCGACTAAGCCAAGGATATTCGCGGATTTGAGAACGCCGGGACAAGGTGCTCGTTGAATCAAAGCAACACCGGAAAAGAGGAAAATCACCTGCGAATATCGTTGATGACACCAGAGCCACCGCATTGGAGTCCAATCCATTTAACCTTCATCTGCTCTCTTTCTGCCAACCAATGATTCTTCTGTGTTGCAATACCACATTGTGTCGCCGATCGCAGAATAATTCATGAACTCCAAGTGCGGTGCATACGGTCTCGACGGTTTGGAGAAGAAGAAGGAAATATTGAAGTTGAGAAGGGATAAGATTTGTTATCCGTTCAAAATTCGGTTTTGGTGATTCTTCCGCCGAATCGAGATGCTTGAACGCGACGCGCACGGTGGATGTTGATTCGAGTTGCTTCGAATAGGACGATTTTAGGGATTTGAGAATTCGTTACTTTCGTTCTTCGCCGTGGAGTCTGTGTTTGGGTGTTTGTCGAAGGAATCGGAGGAAGCACATGGAGATGGTCGAAGGATTGAACATGGTCGTTGAATTGTAGTTTTGACTATCCATGGGCTGGGTTCACCAGTGGGTTGCTCACGCTTGAGTCTGAGGCCCAAGTTTATTATTATCACCCATGGACCATCACTCCACACCCCCTTTTTCCTATTATTCCATTGGACTCCATTAGAAAGTTTGGGCCCTGAAGAGTGTGGGCCTGCGCCCACTGCTGTCCACACCATCAGTTCCAGATTCTAAGCCCTTTTCCTTTTGAATATTTTGTTAATCTTTTTATTTTTAGTTTTTAAACTTGGTGATTAGGCAATTAGGGGACTAGCTTGTCTAATTAGATATCAATTAGGGTGATTTAGAGTATAAAATTGTCTTGATTAGGATATTAGATTTCTTTTAAAAACTTTAGAGCTTAGTTAGAAATGTTAGGATTTTAAGTTTCATTATATTTTAGGGATTAATTAAATCTCACGTAGTTTTTTAATATAGCTTAGTTAATTTCTAAACATTATATTAAAATCAATCTTTAGGATTTAATAATTTTAGGACATGGTTAGACATTGACTAGAATTTGATTTGTGCTAATATGTGGACATATTTTGTAAATGACCATTTTGCCCTTTAGAGATAATTTTAGGCATTTTATCCATTTAATAACATGATCCCTTATGACTAGAACTTGACATTAGGATTGAATCATTTCCTAACAATTGTAGGTTCCCTTAGGGTTTGTATATAGACTTTTGATCAAGACTTTGATTAACATGCACATGCTCCCCTAGGATTTTAACATAGGTTTCTTTATCAACTTTAATCAACCAATGCATGATCACTTAGGATAGTTTCTAACAATTACTAACGTCTAAATTTGATTCAAACCTAGTTCCCTAAACAAAAATAAACCCATGATTAAATTGATCAAAAACAATTTTGATCAATTAAATCCTTTGAACTCGTATAATCCCACAGTCTAATATTAGTGACCAAAAGACCCTTGGTCACTCAATAAGACTTTTCTTCTAAGCTGTGGAGCTCAAGGCCTCAAGTCAAGATCTTAAATCAAGACATCCTCAGTCATACCAAGCAGTGGTTTATGCAAGTACTTCAAAGGTGGCATCTTCAAGAGCTTGTTAAATCAAAGTTAGAATTGTGTGGCATGAGCCTTAAGTAATAGAGAAGGAGTGAGACTGGAGTATTCCTACCCCCATTCTGAGTATCTTTGGGTATGGGACATATGACCCAACACTCATCGTATTCACCTCTATTCATAGACTTTAGCACAATTCTAATCATACGATTGACAAGTCTCTCTCATTACAAAGCAATACAACAAAGCAAGGACTACGTCAACAACTTATCAATCATGAATCGAGTTGTACGATACGAGCCTTAAGCAATAGAGAAGGAGTGGGACTGGAGTATTCATACCCTCATTTTGAGTATCTTTGGGTATGGGATGTATGACTCAGCGCTCATCGTATTCACCTTTATTCATAGACTTTAGTGCAATTCAAATCGAACGATTGTTAAGGTCTTCATCAACACAAGAAACAACTACAAATACTCTTCTCTCCACTTGAAAGTTAAAACGAGAGTTACATGCCACGAGCCTTAAGTGGTAAAGAAGGAATGAGACTGGAGCTTTCCTATACTCATTCTAGATATCTTTGGGCGCAAGACGTTTGGCTCGTTGCTTATCATATCCACCTTTACTCATAGACTTTAGTGTGATTTTTATCAAATAACTATCAAGTTTTATCCATTCTAATCATTTCAATTCAATCATTCTATCATCTATTTTTGCCTCCAATCATCTCGCTTTTAGCCCTAGTGGGCTGAACTACGAAAGCTCAGATTTCCTTATTGCACTATAAGGATACGTAGGCAGAAGAACCCAGTTTCTTCACGAGCTATCCTATTTATCAATCAATCATTCTTTATTCATTCTATCAATACCATCTCTTTGAGATCAATCATACTTCTCCTTAGACTCTTTGTCTATCCTTTTGGGACGTCCTAATGACAGTCCACCTCATCAATCTAGAGTTGTTTGGCTCGTACCCAAGCATTTAATTTATTCTTTTCGGCTAAGACGCCACTTTGCTCTTCGATTAAGAGTCTATCCCTTCCTTGGATCGAAGATACTATTCTTATTTGATCTCGAACTGTTTGTTCCCCATCCAGTGATATACTGATCCTTGTACAATGATACTTTCTCTTGGGCGCCGCTTTTATCCTTTGAGACATTGTAACGCCAGTTCATCTTTTGAATCGAGAGTTGTTTGGCTCGTATCCAGACGTTTAATTCATTCCTTTGGTTGAGAGGTTTGTTTACTCTTTGATTCCAAGTTCCCTCCAGTTGTGGGTTCCCTTGATACCATTCTGTTGGTACAAATTATATTCTTCATCATTGTATGTCTCTCCTTCTATCCTCGTAGTTTTGAACTACGATTGCTCTGACTTTCTCATTGCACAATGAGAATACGTAGGCATGAGGATGCGAATCCTTGGCGAGCATACTTCTAATTATTCCTCCTTCGCCATAGGGTATCATCCATCTCTTTCACTATTCATTACCTACCTTTGATCATAAATCGTTCACCCAGTGACATATTACTCCTTTGAAATCGAAATACACTTTCTTTAGAATTCCATATACATCCTTTTAGGACGCCTAACATAAAGTCCGCATTTCTATCTAGAGTTGTTTGGCCCTTCACCCAAACATCTCTATGGTACAAATCTCCTTTCTCTTATAGATTCCAATACACTTTCACCTCTCGATTTCAAACAATACTTCTTCAGTCATTTGTCACCAAATATCCAATTCTGTGACTTTGGTCACCTCATTCCATTCATCTCCACGATATTTTCATATTCTACTTTCCTTTACTTCATGTGGTATACCTATCCTTTAAGCCAAATACATTATATCTTTGTATTCCATCTTGTACCTCCTTATTAACCAAGAGTTGTTTGGCCCGTAACCAAACACTTAATTCAATCTTTTTCGGTTGTTCCAATACAGTGACACTGTGCTATAGGCCCTCACTTGTTGGTTCATACCAGTTTTAGTCTTGGATTCATGTTTTCACCCCTTGTTGGAGTTCAAATCGTATTATCCTTTGGTTCAGACCATACTTTGGTCACAACTTCTTTTCATCTCCCACCACTAGTTCTCTGAACTACGGAGCTCTGAATTCCTCATTGCACAATGAGGATACGTAGGCATGAGGGCCCCAATACTCACCAGCACTCTATCTATATATTTCCTTTTCCCCATCCTTTTGCGAGTAATCTTTAGATATAGCACCTATTCTAGCAAGAATAATCAAAACGGTTCCCATGGAGTACCATGAATGTTTGGGGTGCTAATACCTTCCCCTTGCATAACTGACTTCCTTACCTAGTATATCTCTTTCCCCCAGGTTTTATCGATGTTTTACCATCCTTTTGGGGATAAATAAAGTTCGATGGCGACTCTGTTGTATGTTCGAGCATGCGATACGTTTGAGTATATTTCCGCTGGCTTCAGCTGGCGACTCTGCTGGGGACACTTCGTTACTTGGAGTACTTCCTAGTCGCTAAAAGGAGTCGAGCCTAGTTTAGGTTGTTCTCTCGGTAGTTGTAGATGATTACTTTTATAGATTTACTCACTTCTATTTATCGTATTTCTTATTACTTTATATTATGGATATTATCTGTTATACTCCCTATTGGGTTGGGATAGATTACATGAGTGAAAATCTTTATAACCGAGCTCAGTATACACATAGGTTAGACTCGTGGATAGTTGTGTACACATGCGTTTCGCGCGTTGGGTTATCACGATAACCACACCTAGACTAGATTCACTTGGAAGTACTTTTTTCCTGTGAGTATTCACTACGGCAGGGTATTTTCATTTCGAGTCGATGACTCTGGGAGACCTTCTAGGGACCACCTTGGAGCATAGTCCATACCTATGAGGGGGATACAATATTTTTTTGCAGGAAACCATAGCCTCTACATACCTTATTCTCATGGACGTCATACTTTTGATCCTACATCAGGTAGTATATACAGATTATCCAGATTATTGGTGATGTTAACCTATGTTATTGCATTGTTGTACATGTGTTAGAGTTTGGAACTTGGGTTGTTATACCACCAAGGCCTTGAATCTATGGATGTTGCATAATTATTTGCATTTCATCCCTAACATGTGCATTCATTCATTTACATTTCATACATGTCAACCAGAAAACTCACCCTATCCATTCCTCCATCAGAAAGACAACGATTCACCGACACCGATCATTTGAGGATCATGGAAGAGACTAAGAGCATTGGTAGAGCTGACATGGTTTTAGGGCTATTCCTGGATAGCATGACAACAAACTTCCCAAATCAGGTTGTGAGTGACGAGCAAGCTGAAGATAGTCTGAAGAAATACCACAAACAGAAGGTGGTTGCAAGCGTCCTACCACTTATTCCTCAAGAGCAGTGTTTACTACCACATTAGAGGCCTGCTCAAAGCCACCAGAAACTGAAGCAGAAGCAAAACAACAAAGGAAACAAAGATCAAGAAGGGAGACATCCTTGCTATGATCCAATTCCTGTGAGTTACGCACATCTGCTACCTATACTTGTTAATGTTGGGGAAATTGTGCCTAAGCAGATCGAGCCTACTAAGCTTCCCTACGGTCGTAAGCATGACCCTCATGCCACGTGTGGATATCATGTTGGATACGTGGGGCACTCTACAGAAGTCTGTCATTCTCTCAAGACCAAAGTTCAAGAAATCATTGATCGGAATTTGTTGTGCTTTACACCCGCGACTGCTAAGGTGCTCATTGAGAAGAAGTTCGAATACCAGGGTCCTCCAATTCATGTGCAAGTTCCTCCACCTGTGGTTCAAGCTGCTATGCAATATCCGAATCAAGGATGCCACCCTGGAATGCCGATGACCTATCCTGGGGCATCATCTTCTACTATTTTTGCACCTTAATGTGCCCAGGCTAGGGCACCCTACATCACATTTGGGATTCATCATGGTCATACTTCACATCAGACAGTCAATCCTGGCTTGGGGCATTCTGCTCAAATGTTCCATTCAACGGCTATTCCTCCGATCCATCCTCCGTTGCAAGTACCTTTGATGCCTATGCCATGCTACTCATACCCACATGGTGTTACATCCTAGTATCAACAGCCTCCTCGGGCTCAAGCTCTGAAAAGTCAACAAACTATGCCACGTAACCATCAAGGGAAGAGGCAGACCAGACGGTTTTATCGAAATCATCCTCAACGTGATCAGATCCCTATGACATATGCTCATTTGCTACCTCATCTTATCCAGTAAGGGGCAATTGTGCCAAAAGAAATACCATTAACTGTTTATCCTTATGGGCCGAAGTACAATCCTAACGCTTCTTGTGCATTTCACGCCGGCTATATAGGATATTCAACCGAAGATTGTGGATTGTTCAAGTCAAGAGTACAAGAGCTTATAAACCAGAAGGTTTTGTCATTCTCTGAGGCGGGACCCAAGGTTATAATAACCTGTTGCCAGACCACTGTGGACAGGTTGTGAATGCAATCAGTGTTGAAGATGGCTCAGATTCAGTTGCTTATTCAAAGGAGTATCAAGGCTAGAGATATCATATTCAATCATGTCTCATTTGTAATATTTTCTTGTATGTCAAAGTATCATTCAATTGTGAACTTGTTTGTTTTGAATAATGATCATAATGAAATAAACATGCATGTTTTGCTTAAATCCATTCGTGTTCACTCATATTTTATTTTATCAGTATCAAACTGTTTGTCAAATAAAATCAAAAGAGAATGATGCAATTAAAAATACGCAAGATCGTTGCCTGTATTCTTTTGAATAAGACTATGCTGAATAAAACCAAATCTCTACTCCTTTTTAGTCCCTGCACATTGGTACAAATGTGAGAACCGCATCCAGTATCTAATACCCATGATGCAGAAGTAGATAAATTAATTTCAATAACAAAAATACCCGAAGTTGAAGTCTCTACTCCATTCTTCTTATCTTCCATGTACTTTGGGCAGTTTCTCTTCCAGTGTCCGGTCTTACCGCAATGGAAGCAGGTGCCTTCTTTTTCTATGCCTCCACTAGGCTTCAAAGCAGCAACAATGGGTTTGGGTTTGGAAACTTCCTTACCTTTCCCTTTATCACCCTGCTTGGTGGGCCTTTTGTTCTGTCTCTTTCCATTTCCGATCATCAGAATGGACTTCCCTTTTGACTTCAGATTCTGCTCAGCAGTTCTTAACATGGCTAGTAGTTCAGGAAGAGATTTGTCCATATCATTCATATTGAAATTTAGGAAAAATTAACTGAATCTATCTGGCAACGATTGCAAGATCAAATTAGTCGCAAGTTTCTTTCTGAGGGGAAAACCCAACCTCTCAAGGTTTTCCATATACCCAATCATCTTGAGCACATGGGGACCTACAGGGGCTCCCTCATCTAACTTGCCTTGAAAAAGGGCTTTTGAAACTTCAAACCTTTCATGCCTTGCTTGCTCTTGATAGAGCATCTTCAGGTGTTCGATCATATCGAACGCTGCCATGTTCTCATGTTGCTTTTGCAACTCCGAGTTCATGGTAGCTAGCATGAGACAAGCAGTTTCATTGGCATCATCGACATGCTTCTTATAAGCATCTCTTTCTGCCTTAGGTGTAGAACTAGGAGGTACCTCTTCAGGAACAAGTTTCTCCAAGACATGCAACTTTCTATCATGTTTGAGGATAATCCTCAGATTTTGGTGCCAATCCAGAAAATTTGTCCCTGACAATTTTTCCTTGTCAAGGATTGATCGCAAAATGTTGTTATAGGTGTTTGTTGTCATGGTAATCTACATGAAAATAATGAAAATATAAGTATCAATAACATATTTAATTAGACCTTTAATTAAATATGCTCCCACTATTTTACTCAAAAACAAATGACCCTCACCATTTGATTCGGAAAATCCCGTTGGAAGATTTTCTAGTGGGTCGAGATCCATATTTCACTTTGTTTTAAGTCCGTGTAGGCGGATTACACAAAACTAGGTTATTTAGGTAGGAACTCCTTCCAATTGTATCTAATACAACTCTCGAATATTTTAGTTGGGTGAATAACTCCTTATTCTAATCCATCACATGTATCATTTCCAACTCTTGCTTCTAAACATATATAATCTTATTATAATTTGTTTAGTTAAGTTTGACCCATTGTTTTAACAATTGGATATTACAATTATCCCATCGCACCTTACTAATATAGAACATGCACCTCGCGTAGGCGAAACTTACATTATCCGATACCAGTCTTGATGAGTGCTAAAACTTGGAAAGCATAAACTTAATATTTAATTTGAGGGATTTACAATTATTCTGATCTCACTGGCTTATTTATCATATAAATTGTCTCTCACATGCATCAACATACATTCACATGCATTAACATACATACATAATGAAACAAATATGGTCCCTAGCGCAATTGTTCTCCCAAGTCAATGAGAGAACCTAAGCTAACCTAATAACGATCTAAGCTTCTCCAAGCAAGATCTTCAAGGTTGTCCTCCTTTGATATTGAATTCTTCTCTTTCTTCATAACATTACATTACATAAAAGAAACTCATTTTACATACGAGGGAGTGAGATGAGAAAAGAAGTTACATTATGAGATTAAAAGAGAGGCATGACACGCAAGTCGTATTTTAAAAACCCAAAACAAAATAAAGGAAAACTAAGGCCATAACCGATCACCACAAGACAATAACAATAAACACATTATTATTATTAATTTTAATTCTTTTAATTAATTAAAACCAAATTAAATTTCGACGACCGATCACACTACGCAGAGTTTTAATGAACAATTCATTTGAAATCGACGTTGTTTTTCGCATCAACACTTGATACTTTAAAGCACAACTCTTGCGCAGTCACAACCCTAATCGCATAACTCTTTGACAACACAACCCTTGTATCGTCATTAACCCTAATGCATAACTCTTTAACAACACAACCCTTGTGCCGTCATTAACCCTAATGCACCAGTTTCAGACCGTCAAACACATCTCGATTGTTGATTCAGTATGATTGATCAACACGTCATTGCTTCACCATACTAATGTCGGATCAAGAAGCAAAAGACCATTGATCGCTCAAAGAAAAATAACCATTAAGTGTTTGAATGAATGAAACAGAAACAGTATATCATATATACCGTATTTTGCATCAGGATTACTTATATCATATATATAACTTGATCGATCTTAATTTAATTACTCGTTTATTCTTTGATTCATTTTGTCTTTTAATCGTATTAATACAGAAAATATAGAAAATAAATAGCTATCAGATGCATGGTTTCGTAAGTGGCTCTGATACCACTGAAGGAGAAGCGCGATCCAAAACGCAACGGAAATTAAAATTTTCTCCTTTAGTGATCCTTACGAATGGTCATGATCAATGATAGAATCTTTACCTCTTGTGACGATTGAAACCTTTGGTGCAGATCTCTTGTGACGATCAAAACATTTGATGCAGATCTACGGAGCGATCACGAACGTTGAACGATGACAACGTCTCTACTCAGTCCACACGAACGGATTCCTTCAATCTCAGTACTAGCTGCTACGAATGAAGGCTTTGAGTGAGTGAGAGAGAGAGAGAGAAAACGAAATTGCAACTGCACAAATACTTCTACACAAGGGTTCTATTTATAGAACCACTTGTGTGGGCTGTTGTAACACCTCAAAATTTGCCCTCCTCTCTTGGGACTAGCATTATCATTGTACATATCATTTTAGGTCATTAGGCATTGCATATTGCATATCATGTGGTTACATTGTGCAAGCCATTCTCCCAAGTCTTGATCAGAAGATGAGGAAGTCAAAGTGCAAGCCTAGGGTTTATTGACTGATCATGGGCCATCGGAGGATTGGACTGTGAATTAGGGTTTTGTGATTCTCAATGGATGTTGGTCTTCATCTTGATTGCAATGATACATCATCATCATCGTGGTTGGTTATCATCAGAAGCATCAAGTGATTGAAGCATATTCCTTGAGATTAGGGTTTTGACCACTAGTCAACCCTAATCAGTTGCATTGGGCCAGTCAGGGCATAATCAGGAGATGGGGTCTATGATGGATATGGGGTTCATTATATGATTATATTGTGCTTATTGAGGCTAGGGTTTCACCCTTGGGCCATTTCAGTTGAAGATTGGGGCTCAGATTGATCTATGCATTGCCAGATTCATCTATCAGTTGAAAATTCAACTGTGGTCAAATGTACATGATCTGATGAATTTGGAGGTGGAAATGAGTTGGATACACTTCATTCATGTTGGAACAAGTGTTGTATGACATCTCAAAGCTTAAGAATGAAGAAAATCAAGTCAGAACAAAAACTGCCAAAAATAGAAAGTGACTTGTAATTGAAGTTTCCAAAAATGGAAAGTTTTTGACCTCAAGACCACGTGTCCAAGGAAGCTTCAAATGAAAATTTGTTCAACATGAAAGTTGTAGATCTTGTTCTCACCTTTCCAAAAAGTCCAAGAACTTGAAAATCCAATGTATGGTTGGAAAATTAGGGCTTAGTGAAATTCAAAAATGACCCATAATCAGGAGGCCATAATTTCCACATGGTTTGTCCAAGTTGCAAGTTCTTTATATGCACAAACTCCATTTGACATGTACTTTCATGGTGCATAATTGGATTTTCTCAAAAGTGGTCAATGCAAAAAATCACTTTTCAACTGGACAGTTAAAATGGACCAAGGGCAAAATTGTCCAACTTTTGAAATAATTGGAATTTTTGAGTGGGACTTTTTGCTACACCTCACAAATGATATTTGAAATTTGTTGGAATCATCATTTCATGCCTAAGGTTTGTGGTTTGGAATTTGACTTGAAAAATGAAAGTGCAAAAATTGGACAAAGTGCAATTACATAGTGAAAATGAGAATGGCATATCCAATGAAGGTGAAACAAGTGGCAACAGCTCACACATGGCATTTGGAAGTTGTGTGAGCTGTCAAAGAGGTGGCACTGAGCTGGCTTATGAAATTCCATTTTTGCCCTCACTTGAAAATTAACATTTTCACTAACAAATGCAATTTGGTTAATTAGCATGGTTAATCATGATTTAAGCACACATATATATTCCTAATCACATGATAATCATAACAGAAAATCATTTCACCAAAAACCAGATCTGAAAACTCTCCAATTCTCTCAATTTCCTCAAGAACACAAAACCTTCAACTTCATCAAACTTCATCAATTGTTGATCAATCTTCGAGTTTCTTTTTGATTTGAACTCCTCTCATCATCATCTCCAACTGTTTGTGAAGTTTAGAAGGAAAGAAGCACTGATTCGCAGCTGTCCAAAGTGCACTCATCAATGGCAAAACGAGATTGCAAGCACTAAGAGCTATTATAATTGAACTGGATTACATCATTCACCTTCTGGAAGACTCTAGTTCATCTATTTTGGGAGAAAAACGCACGAATTCATCCCGTTCAACACTGCCATTGCCAGGTTTTGCATTTTTACGAATCTCAAGTTATGCTTAATGCTTATGTGCGTTTTAAAGTGTATGTCATGTAGATCATGGTGATGTTTGTAGTTTTGCAAATAGATGACTGTAGGCTAAGAAATCTGGATTGGAAGTTTTGTAACCAAACCCTAACATGATCGATCTGAGAGATTAAGGAACAATTGGACAAAATTAGGTTGATATTTGGATTATGTGTAGAAAGACGGTTCTAACGAGTATACGCATGTTAATTTTCGTTGAGTTTTGGTGTTCATCATGTTTATGCCATTTCTGGAAAATCTGGGGAAGAAGAAGACGAATTCTGGACATTTAGGAGTGTTTGATCTTGAATCCGGTTTGAATTTTTGAATAACGCGTTTCCTGCTCCCGCCTCCATTATTTACAATTGTGCCATTGGCAATTTTAATTAATTATAATTTAATTCTTAAAAATTCATAACACCTTAGAAAATTCACCAAAAATCATAGAAAATTCAGAAAAATATAGGAATTTTTTCTTTGACTTCCTTGTTGACTGTAGATGTTTTTTGACCTATTGGTCAAAGTTGTGCATGGTGTGAATTATATTTGACCTAGGGTTCTTTAACATGTGCTATGTTTGATACCTTGTGCCATTTTGTTCATGAAATTCTCATATCCTAAAATAAATGCTTGAAAATTTTTGTGATGATTGTTGACTGGTTGATGCTCATTTACATGTAGATTTCATGAATTTTTGATGCCTGGCCATTGAGTTATGAATTTTGGAACTTAGGTGTGACAATTTGTGTCACACCTCATTATGTCAATTTGCTGGATTTTTTTTGAGTGACCTATACTTGTTGGATTAATGTGAAATTTTGCATGATGGTTGACTAACATGTTAAGAGGTTATGTGAATTTTTGTGGAATTTTACATTGCATTTTCAAATTGATTGCTATTTTTCATCTCTGTTGGTCAATTGTGCAAGCTTGTGTGACATAGGTTGGTAGATTTGATGTGAAATGCTCATATGGTATTGAATGATCATGAAATTTGATATGCTTGTAATAGACACATGATAGGACATCCCTGTTTTGGTCTCATCCATTTCTTTTTTGTTTTCATTGAGTTATGAATTTTTGAAGTGGAAGCATGTGTTGATGTTGTGATTTGGAGCATGTAATTGTGTCTGTTTTTGTTGATTTTCATTGACATAGTTCCCTTGGTCCAATTAGGCTAAAATTTGACATGATAGACCTTGAGTATCCCCTGTTTAGGTGTAATTTATTTGAGATTTTTTGGATTTGTTTTGATATGGATTTGAATGCAATAGTTCTGTTTGGATGTTTGGTGTTCCATTTGAACTAGTTTGAATTGTTTTGTGCATGGAATGAATATAATGAATGATATGGACATGGGACTAATTGTGTTGGCTTTTGTTTGACATTAATTTGAGTTTGGTTAGAGATACCTTGTTGTTTAGGAATTTTTCTTGCCTTTGGACCCTAGGCTTGGCCTAGTGGTCTAGTTGCTAACATTTGATTGATTTTTCAGGATGAAAAGGTGCAATGTTTATGGAGAATGATCCAAGTCAATTCAATTGATGTTGTTTGATGTTTGTACACTAACACAACTTTGTTTTGTAGGTTGTGAAGCTTGGGCTTGAGCTCATAGCTTGCCTTTGTTGTGCATTAGTTTGTATAGTCTGACTGATTAATACTTGCTGTCTATGTTTGTTTGTCTGAGTTGCTAATTGGTTAGCTTTTGTACAGGTACCTTTAGTCGCTCTAGTTCTTTTAAGAACTTGCTTGGTAGCTGCTGCTCGGTTGTGTAAACCGCTTGAGGTAGGTCCTCTTGACTTCATGTAGTCTGGGAGACCCGGCTGTTACCGGGCCGGGCAAATGTCTGAAGTCCTCCTTAAGAGGCAATGATTGTGGTTGTTTATTTTTCGTGCCTAAGCAGGTGAAGTCCTTAATCAAGGCAATTGGTGGAAGGTAGGGATAAGCAATCTATCCCCCACTATTCAGCTGAGTCTTCTCCTTGCTCCCATTACATGGTTGTAGCATTGAGATCACAAGCCCAAGATCTTGTGCAGTGCACATTGTGTCAGAGTCTCTGAGTATAGAAGGGTTCCCCCATTCTGGACCCATGCTCATTTGTCAGAAGCTCTCCCTGGTCAGGGATAAGAGCTGTGAGGTCTCATCCTCACTTCATCCTTTCATCCGCTTCACCTTAGCCTCGTAATGGCAAGGTTAAGAGCAAACCCAGCCCGTACAGACGACTCGCTTCGGCAGTCAAACCTATTGTGTGAGCCACTTGTTTGGTTATAGTGCGTGCTATGTGGATATCTGATTGACATGCTTGTTTGAGATGCTTGTTCTCATTTGATGTATGCTTGAATTATTTTGTATGCTTGTGTGCTTGCTTCTTTCCTGGATAGGAATAGTTTGCTTATGCAAGTAGGATAGAAAACTGAACTTAGGGTAAACGATGCATGACAACACTAGGCTCGAGTCCAGCTCCCTAGTAGTGTGTCCTTCCCTGGTTTCTGGTTAGCAATGCAGTCCCTTTCAGGGGAACTACATCGCCCTGATCCTCGTTCCAGACGAGGTATGTAGGCAGGTGGTCGTGCGAGACCACTCCGGGCAACCTTTTTCTTTTTTGCGTGCGTTTACTTGTTATCTGACTGTGTGTTTTGGTTCGGATGCCGACGTAAGCCCAGTGATTGGCAGTCGGGCTCCACGTTTGCCGTTTTGTGCGTGTTTTGGTTCGGATGCTGACATAATTCCATCCAGTGGTTGTCGGGCTCCATGTTTGCCACCCTTGCTTGTTTGTATGTTTTGTGTTGTTTGGCGTGCGTAAGCCGAACTACAGTGGCTCTGATTCTTGTTCCGGACAAGATATGTAGGCATAAGGTACGATGCCTTATCGAGCTCCCTTCTCTTAACCCCACCTGCGTTCCCCGTGTGTGTGTGTGATGTTTTAGCAACCTTTTCTTTATCCTAGGACGTGGATCCCGTCGAGTACGACGGACGTGAGGGGTGCTAATACCTTCCCCTTGCGTAACCGACTCCCTTACCCTTTCTCTTTGGTCGCAAGACCATTTCCTTTCCAGGTTTCTCTGAGCGTTTCCTTTCCCTATCTTGGGATAAATAACGCGCAGTGGCGGCTCTGTGTTGTATTTTTGTTTGAGCCTCGCCGGTTGATTTTCGCGGATGCGACAGCTGTAAGCTAAAAAGCCCACTCAAGTGTATGTGGCCCATATCTTATAATATGCCAATATCACTTAAGCGCGTGGTACCTTACCATATTTTGTATTCTACTTAAGCACACCGTACCTTACGATGTTCTATAATTCACTTAAGTGCACCGTACATTACGGTATTCCTTAGTTACTCTATCTCCCATCAATCCGTCCTTTTGTGTGTGACCCTGTAGGTTTTCGCGGCATTGACAATTATATTAAATCACGTATTTAACATAATAAACAGTGAGCGGTATCTAGCAACACATCACTGCTACCCAAGACACGAAAATGTCACGTGATCTGACAAATCCTTCTGTGATAATATTTATGTGTACAATTACCCTTTTGCCCTCATGTCTATATTGAACACAAGGCATAGACTGTGTCATCCTTGTCCAGTCCAATATTGGGCCCATAGACATTTATCATGTTACACAGGATGGGCAAATTCTATCTAGGTCACTCATGTCCCTTAGCATGCTTCATGGAGTACCCATCAACTGTCTTTATGGTCATCCAATTACGGACAACATTTGATCAGCAATAAGGCACTCGACTCTACATCTAGGATCCATAGTAGTTTCAGGTCGAAGGGTGGTATACACCATTATCACCATGAGAATAACTTATGACACTTTGCATAACATTCTATATAGTATTCTCATAGCGGGTCAATCCAGTATAAATATTATTCTTAATATTCATACCTATGTTTAAGACTTGATAACTCCTTATCCATGATCCATGAGATGTGATCATCAGTCTATATACATAATAGTGTTAATGCTTTAATGTTATCCCACTTCACAATAAAGCTCGACTACGGATACTTTAAGAATAGTGTCCTTATGTTTAATATGATCTCATGATTAAGTCACACTTGATACATTAAACGGACTATCTATTCTAGGAACTTTATTAAACAAACATAATAAAGAAAAAGCCTTTTATTATTAATAAATAATTCGATACAAGTACCAAAATTATTGGCCTCTAGGGCTTACACCAACAGGGATGTCAACAAGGAAAATGTTGAAGTCTCAGATGTCAAGGACGCTGGAAGCTCAAAGTTAATGATTAGTACTAAAGAAATCGCTGATAATTTCGTTCAGATGGACAAGGCCACTGACGGCCTTCAAAAAAAATTCCAAAGGTTGGATATTACTGAGGATATCCACATGGAGGTCAATATGGTGGAGTTATCTTAAGAAACCTCTATGGAGGTCGATGATGAAGTTATCTTAAGAAACCTCTATGGTGGTTCCTCTGTGTGGGGTGGGTGTTCTGAGTGGGGCTAAAACCCAGGCCCGAGTATACACCTAGGATTAGTGTGGTCTCATATCGCCTCTTTCGTGTTAGGTTAACATGTGCCTGGCGGCGTGATGTACCACAAACCGGACGAGGTTCAGTTGATAGTGCTTTCCTCTATGGAGTATCCACTTTGGCTTAGTTACTTCATCTGAGCTGTTGACTCTGGTGACCGATCATTTCCCGGATCTTTGGTTTAGACGATCTCAGGAGAGCTACAATGGCACACCCGAAAGGGCAAACCCATTGAGTATCTCCGCCCGATTGTCGAGACTATTATCCGCCTTAGGATAACCTGTTTAGAATTTACCTGTGAGGGGAGGGTGATTCTTTCAGATGGGCTCAGATGGTGACTTTTGTTCCGTGGGTCTTATTTATAAGTCGGATTTATGGCTATTTATTTCAGAGACGCCGGAGTGCTGTCCGTGATTTATCAGTGGGGATCCGTTTATTTCAGGATTCCCCGGGCCGAGATATTTATCAGTGGGGATCCGTTTATTTCGGATTCCCTGGGCCGATTCAGATGGTGATGGTGTGTCTGCTCAGAGACCAGTGATGATGATGATGTATCTTTCTTCCGTTTATTTCGGAACCCGTGGGTCTGATTGATGATTGTACATTCCTCAGATGGTTATGATCAGTTCAGAGACCAAATTCAGTGCAACAGATGATCAGATGGCTTGGAGGATGGCAACGCATTGCATTCATTCATCAGCATCATTACATCTTGCATTAATTGCATCTAACACATGTTTACCCATATGCAGGGACATTTTTGATCGAGATCCTGGTTGAGAGATTTCTTTGCTCAGAGATGAGGACCGGTTTGAAGCCCGATGTTGTCTACAGTTTCTTCGATCCTGAGATTGGTGTGCTGAAGGAGATGATAGCATTGATTACTCCCGACCATGTGGGGATGTTCAGAGAGGCATACGGTAGTATCCTGAAGATGGTTTTCAGACTCAATGACAGTGACAGAAGTGCCATTCATACTCTTCTCCAGTTCTATGACCCGGGGTTGAGGTGCTTTGTATTTCCAGACTATCTGTTGGGACCTCTGATGGAGGATTATGTTAGCATCCTGGGTATTCAGATCCGTGATCAGATTCCTTTCCACGTCACTAGATCAGAGCCAGATGTCCTTGGAATTTCACGTGCTCTTTATTTGAGTCCGGAAATGGTCAAGGAGGGTTTGAAGGAAAAGGGGAAGTTACCTGGATTTCATTTGAGTTTCTTGGAAGCTAATGCCAAGGAACATGCTGCTTTGGGTAACTGGAATACGGTGTGTGCATTGATTGCTGTGAGCATTTATGGGATTGTTCTGTTTCCTAATCAGAAGAATTTTGTGGACCATAATGCTATCAAATTGTTCATGCAGAGAAACCCTATTCCTACTCTGGTTGGAGATGTTTACTACTCGGTGCATAATAGGAATGAGAAGAGGCGTGGTGGTTTGATCAGATGCTGTTCTCAGTTGCTTTTCAAATGGTTTATGGGGTATTTGCCTTCTCGAGGTGCCTTTGTTCAGATTGATCCCAGTGTCAAGTGGTCCTTCAGGTTGATGGGTTTGCGGGCTGATGATATTGCTTGGACTCATAATGGTTTGGCTGGAAGAGATTTTATATGCAGTTGTGGGAGTTTACCTAATGTGCCTTTGGTGGGAGTTCAGGGTTGCATTAATTACAACCCAACGCTTCTCAGGAGACAGATGGGGTTTGCTGTAGAGGGTCCTCCTCTTGGGCGAGAGATTCAGGAGTCCTTCTATTTTCCGATTGATGGTAATCAGACCAAGCTGAGGCAGGTATTGGATGAGTGGCGAGACATTCAGAGGAAGGGTAAGGTTCCATTTGGCAAAGTCAACAGTCGGTATTTTCCTTTGTTCGAGGATTGGTTGCGGAAGAGGATTGAGGCTACATTTCTACCATTTCCTGGAGGTGATCCTGGGTGTCCCATGATTGAGGGTCCAAGTGCTTCTGTCAGCATGGAGGAATTCCTTGAGATGAAGAGAGCCAGAGATCGGTTACTTGCCGAGAAAGCTGAATTGGAGAGAAGTGTTGCTCGGTTTCAGGCAGCTAATCAAGAGATCAAAGTGAAGATGGAAGATCAAGACAAGCGACATGCCTTGGAGGCCAAGCGCTTTGAGATGGATACTGCCTACTATGGGAAGATTAGTCAGGCCTTAGCATCATCCAACCGGGAGCACGACATCACGAAGGATAAGTTGTTTAGAGCTTCGAAAGTCATTGAAGATGAGAAGAGAAGGCAAATCTTGGTGAAGGATCAGAGAGATGACAGAGTCAGAAGTCTCATTGCTGAGTGGGAGGCAAAGCTGAAGGTCAAGGAGTCAGAGAATCTGAAGATCACCGCTGAGAGGGATCATTACATGGCTGAGAGAGACCACTACTTCAGGCAGATGAAGATTCATCAGAAGGAAGTTGGGAGATTACAACAGGAGAATACCGAGCTCAGGTTCGCCGCAGAGTTCGCGAGGATGGAGGATGAGATAGGGCCATCTGTGGGACCCTCATCTAGCTAGATCTTTCATTTGTGTTGGATTACCGTCAGGCTTGTTGACAGATTCCCTTTGCTTGTATTTCTTTCCCAATTCTGGAGGATTGTATTTGATTTTATCTGGTTTGATGTGTGACTATGGCACTGTTTGTGCACTCTTTGGTTACGTAATGGTGATTTTTCATTCAGTGATTGGTTTTTAAGCTTTATTTGCTTTACTGTATGCACTTTCACAAGCACACACATGGTTGGGGGTATCATGCTGAATCACATATCTCCGATCTGCACGATGAATCAGATGCTGAATGACTGAATATTGATGCCGGATTACTATCTGTCTCAATGATACCAGGGTCGAGAGACGAAGTGTCCTTCATATGGATAGACACTGCATTCATGCATAATCATAATAACTTGTGTTTTATTTTGCAGGTAACTGTTACTAACGTGCTTGTTTGCTACAGGAATCATTGCTCGCGCTCGAAGAACCGTACCTTTGCACTCAACACGCCCTCACAGATATTATACCCGAAGAAATACTCCTAGACTCATGGAGCTTCCCAGCGCAGATATGCTTGAGCTAAAAGATAAAATGAATGAGTTGATCAACATAATGCAAGGCTTTGCAGTTGGTCAGAAGGCTCTGGCAGACAAGGTTGAAAAGCTCGAGCGGGCTTCTGCAGCAAACAGTGGGGTTAACCTGGATGGAGTCTCCAACCAGGGGCAAGGGTCTCGAGACGGCGGAAAGAGGACGACTGTGGGTCTCGTGAACAATACTGGCGGTCTTGGTGGTGCTGGTGGCCAACCGGGTCAGAATCAGAAGGACAATTTTGTGCCTCCGTTCTATGGGTTCGATGAAGATCAGGAGGAGGACAGGGAGGCTGACCAGTTCTCGATGCAGAACGAACCGTTTGTGCCGTATAATGCTCCACCTCAGAACAAGGAAATTCAGCTGCTGGCTGAGAAGATTAAGGTGCTCGAGAGCTATGCCACTCCTGGGGTGGTGAACATGTCGAATATGGGGCTGGTAGATGGGATTGTGATCCCACAGAAGTTCAAGGCGCCCAGTTTTGACAAATATAACGGGAGTTCTTGCCCAGAGACGCACTTACAAGCTTTTGTCCGCAAGATCTCTGCGTACACGGCAGATCAGAAGTTGTGGATGTACTTCTTCCAGGACAGCCTGTCCGGAGGCTCCCTGGAATGGTACACTAAGCTGAAATCGTCTGATATAAAGAGTTGGCAGGATCTTGGAGATGCTTTCTTCAAGCAGTACCAGTTCAACGCTGACATGGCTCCGAGCCGTACCCAGCTGCAGGGTATGTCTCAGAAGCATAATGAGGGATTCAAGGAGTATGCTCAGCGGTGGAGAGAACTGGCTGCAAGGGTGCAACCTCCGCTTGTGGATCGTGAGATGTCTGACTTGTTCATGGGGACCCTGCAGGGGCCGTTTGCAGAAAGAATGGTGGGTTGCCCTGTCACCAATTTCTCTGACATTGTGGTGGCAGGAGAAAGAATTGAAAGTTGGTTAAAGCTGGGTAAGATCCAGGGTACCGCTTCTGCGTCTTCTTCCGGTTCAAAGAAGCCATTCGGTAATGGTGGGCAGAGGAAAAAGGAAGGAGACACCAGCGCCGTGTATACGCAGCGTGGACCCAGTAGGGACCGTTACTTTCAGCACACTGCTGCGGTAACAATCCCTGCTGAGCCGCAATCCGCACCGCAACAACAGCAGCAACAGCAACAGAGACAACAACCCTTTCAGCAGAGACAGCAAAGGGCTGGTTATCAAGTTCGGGGCAGAGCACAGGACAGACAATTTGATAGGCCTCCGGTGACCTATGCTTTCTTGTTCAAGAAGCTGCAGGATTTGGGCCTAGTGCAAACCAGAACTCTGGCACCTTTGAGACCTGATCAAAGGCCAGCCAGTTATGACGAGAATGCCAAATGTGAGTTCCACTCAGGTGCGCCAGGGCATAATATTGAGAACTGTAAAGCTTTTAAGCACACAGTTCAGGATTTAGTGGATTCCAAGGCAATTAATTTTGCTCCATCTCCCAATGTCAATGCAAATCCCATGCCTGCGCATGGCCAGAGGGGGGTGAACGCCATTTCTGAGGAAAATAGAGTTGGGCTGTCTGATGTGAGTCAGTTGAAGACGCCTTTGGTTGAGCTGAAAAGTCAGTTGCTGGTGAATGGGGTTTATCCGGGCTGCGGGTCTGGTTGTGCTGAGTGCATTATCTCTGTGAATGGTTGTGAGCTTCTGCGGAAGTGTGTCCAAGGGCTGATGGACGAAGGGGTTATCTTGGTTGAGAGGGCTGACAAGGAAGCGAAGGAAGAGGTCTCCACCATAACCATTTATTACGACCCGGTGGATTTGTCTAACCTTGTGGAGGAGGCTCCAGTTACCATCACGGTACCTGGGCCGATTCCCTATGACAAAGATGATGCCGTGCCATGGCATTATGGTGGGGAGGTGTACTATAATGGGGAGAAGTGGGAAGAGCAATCTGCAAGTGAAACCACCGTGCTAAAGGTGGATAATGCCGGTTCCAGCGGTTTCACTCGCAGCGGTAGGCTGTTTGCTCCTGATGCATTGAGGAGAGGGGAGGAAGAAAAAGATAAAAAAGAAAAGGCCGAGGCTTTAGCCAGGGAGAAAGGGAAGGCTGTAGTGGATTGTGGTGGTACTCCTGTGGTGACACCGGCGCCTGCGGGGTCGGACAATACATTTGATGATGATGCCGAAGAGTTCTTAAGAATCATCAAGAAGTCGGAGTACAAACTGGTTGATCACTTGCAGCAAACTCCGTCCAAGATCTCGATTCTTTCATTGTTGCTGAGCTCAGAGGGGCATAGGGAGGCCTTATTGAAAATTCTGAAAAAGGCTTATGTTCCTCAGGAGATCACCATCAATCAGCTGGAGACGGTCGTATCCAATGTGCATGCTAGCCATGGGTTGGGCTTTACGGATATGGACCTGACAGTGGATGGCAGAAACCACAACAGGGCGCTACACATAGCGATGGAATGCAAAGGAGCCGTGCTTTCGCATGTGCTGGTTGATACCGGCTCCTCATTGAATGTGTTGCCAAAGAAGGCCCTGGCTAAGCTAAACTGTGATGGGCTGATTTTGACCCCGACGGATTTGATTGTGCGGGCATTTGATGGGTCAAAACGAGCCGTATTTGGGGAAGTTGAATTGCCGGTGAAGATTGGACCTGAGGTGTTCAAGTCGACTTTCTATGTCATGGACATTCAGCCGGCATACAGTTGCCTGTTGGGTCGCCCATGGATCCACGCTGCGGGAGCAGTCACATCGACTTTGCACCAGAAGTTAAAGTATATCTGGGAGGGCCAAGTTGTTACCGTCTGTGGAGAGGAGGACATTTTTGTCAGCCACCTGTCTTCGTTCAAATACGTGGAGATGGATGGTGAAATCTGGGAGACGCCTAGCCAGGCTTTCGAAACTGTTAAGGTGGAGAATGCTCTGTTCGCGAAGCAAGAAGAAGAGAAACCATCCATCGCTTCCTACAAACAGGCTGCTGAGGTGGTTAAAAGCGGAGAAGCTCCTGGTTGGGGCAAAATGATGCAGGTCCCTGAGAAGAAGGACAGGTTCGGAGTTGGGTATCAGCCTGGCCGAGGCTCAGAGCAAGGAAGAGGACGTCGTACGTCAGTAACCTTCACAAGCGCCGGAATGCTGGATCCGGATCACATCTGTATGATGGGTGAAGATACTGATAGTGACTGTGATATGGACCAATGGATAAAGCCGTGCACACCAGGGATGGAAATCCAGAACTGGAAGGCCGAAGAGATCATCCGGCTCACTCTCCTTGAAGAGTAATATTTTTCTTGTTTTCATTTTATATGCATGAAAGCCATGCGTGTTGCCCGACACGTAATGGTCCATTGTAAGGGCCACCTCATGTTTAAATTTGCAAGTTTTTTGCATCATGAATAAAAGGATGTTTTTTCAATTAAAAGCGGTGTTCCCTGTTTTTCATTTATTTTTGCAGTTTAAAAATAAAAAACAAATAAAAATGGCAATGTTTTCATTTTCCTTTTGATTTCTCACACCGGTTCTAAAGCAATGCATGAATCAACATTCATGCAGATGCGATTCCTCCCCGGATCTCATAGATAACAATCCTGTTACACCCTTGTATGACTTCGACAATCCGATCTATCTTGCTGAAGAAGAAGACAAAGAAGATTGTGAACTGCCAGGGGAATTAGCCAGGTTGTTGAAACAAGAGGAGAAGGTGATTCAGCCGCATGAAGAACAGATTGAGGTCGTGAACCTGGGTACCGATGAGGTCAAGAGAGAGGTGAAAATCGGGGCTGCTTTGGAGGAAAGTGTAAAGAGCAGAATGGTGGCATTGTTGAAAGAGTATGTCGACATCTTTGCCTGGTCTTATCAAGATATGCCAGGGTTGGATACCGATATTGTTGTGCATAAGCTACCGTTGAGAACAGATTGTCCTCCAGTGAAGCAGAAGTTGCGCAGAACTCGACCTGATATGGCGATGAAGATTAAGGAAGAAGTGCAGAAGCAGTGGGATGCTGGTTTCCTTGCTGTCACTAATTATCCGCCATGGGTTGCGAACATTGTGCCAGTCCCGAAGAAGGATGGGAAAGTGAGAATGTGTGTGGACTACCGAGATCTGAATAGAGCTAGTCCAAAAGATGATTTTCCGCTACCTCACATTGACGTGCTGGTAGATAATACAGCTCAATTCTCGGTGTTTTCCTTCATGGATGGCTTCTCTGGCTATAATCAAATCAAAATGTCGCCAGATGATATGGAGAAAACAACGTTCATTACACCGTGGGGTACCTTTTGTTACAAGGTGATGCCATTCGGTCTCAAGAACGCCGGTGCTACTTATCAGAGGGCCATGGTGACTTTGTTTCATGATATGATTCATCATGAAATTGAATGCTATGTTGATGACATGATAGCAAAGTCCCAGACGGAAGAGGGGCATTTGGTAGATCTGGCCAAGTTGTTCGACCGGTTGAGACAGTTCAAACTGAGGTTGAATCCGAACAAATGCACGTTCGGAGTGCGGTCCGGTAAATTGCTGGGATTCATTGTAAGTGAGAAAGGAATCGAGGTTGATCCTGCAAAAGTAAAAGCGATAAAAGAAATGCCTGAACCGAGAACAGAGAAGGAGGTTCGTGGTTTCTTAGGTAGATTGAACTACATTTCACGGTTCATATCTCATCTAACAGCCACGTGTGAACCGATATTCAAGTTGTTAAGAAAAGATCAAACGGTCAGGTGGAATGATGATTGCCAAGTAGCATTTGAAAAGATAAAAGAATATTTGCAGGAGCCTCCGATTCTGATGCCTCCTGTGGAGGGAAGACCGTTAATTCTGTACCTGACAGTCCTCGAGGGGTCTATGGGGTGCGTATTGGGGCAGCATGACGAGTCTGGTCGAAAAGAGCATGCCATATACTACCTTAGCAAAAAGTTTACCGACTGTGAAACAAGATATTCACTGCTCGAGAAAACTTGCTGTGCTTTGGTCTGGGCTGCTCGCCGACTAAGGCAGTATATGCTGGTTCATACCACTTTGTTGATTTCCAAGATGGATCCAATCAAGTACATTTTTGAGAAGCCAGCATTGACCGGACGGGTTGCGAGGTGGCAAATGATTTTGACTGAATATGATATACAGTATACCTCTCAGAAGGCGATCAAGGGGAGTGTATTGTCTGATTACCTCGCTCAGCAACCCATTGATGATTATCAGCCGATGAAGTTTGAATTCCCTGATGAGGACATCATGTTTCTCAAATCGAAAGATTGCGAGGAACCGATCCCGGAGGAGGGGCCTGACCCTGAATCCGAATGGATTCTGATGTTTGATGGGGCCGTTAACGTGAATGGAAGCGGTGTTGGTGCTGTTTTGGTTACGCCGAAAGGATCTCATATTCCTTTTGCTGCCCGGCTAACATTTGAGTGCACCAACAACGTAGCTGAATATGAAGCTTGCATATTGGGGATTGAAGAGGCGATTGATTTGAGAATCAAGAACCTTGTCATATATGGAGATTCAGCTCTGGTTGTGAATCAGGTTAACGGAAAATGGTATACGCATCAATCTCATTTAGTTCCGTATCGAGATTATACGAGGAGATTGTTGACGTTTTTCACCAAGGTGAAGATGCATCATGTGCCTAGAGAGGAAAATCCTTTGGCAGATGCTTTGGCTACTCTGGCTGCCTTGATTAAGGTCCAGAGGTGGAATCAGTTCCCCAATGTTGAAGTGGGACGTCTGGATAGACCGGCTTATGTGTTTGCTGTTGATACGGCACCTGATGATGAGAAGCCGTGGTATTACGATATCAAGCGCTATCTTGAGACGCAAGAGTATCCTGAGGGAGCGTCGAAGAAGGATCGAAAGACTCTGCGGAGATTAGCCATGGTGTTCTATCTGAATAAGGATGGGGTTTTGTATAAGAGGAATTTTGATTGGGTCTTGCTCAGATGTGTTGATGATGCGGAAGCAAGCCAATTGATGAAAGAGGTTCATGAGGGATCGTTCGGTACCCATGCCAGTGGGAATGCAATGGTGAAGAAGCTGCTGAGAGCAGGTTATTACTGGATGACAATGGAGGCCCAATGTTTCAATTTCGTGCGGAAGTGTCATAAATGCCAGATTTATGCTGATAAGGTGCACGTGCCTCCAAATCCGTTGAGCTTGATGTCGTCTCCGTGGCCGTTTGCTATGTGGGGCATTGATATGATTGGAAAGATAGAGCCTACAGCTTCGAATAGGCACAGATTCATATTAGTGGCTATTGATTACTTCACCAAGTGGGTAGAAGCAGCCTCTTATACGAATGTGACGAAGCAGGTAGTGGCCAGATTTCTCAAGAGAGACATCATATGCAGATATGGGGTTCCCGAGAGAATCATTACTGATAATGGTTCTAATCTGAACAATAAGATGATGGCAGAACTTTGCCGGGAATTCAAGATTGAGCATCACAATTCTTCTCCCTATCGTCCGAAGATGAATGGGGCGGTTGAGGCAGCCAATAAGAATATTAAGAAGATTGTGCAGAAAATGGTGGTAACCTACAAAGATTGGCATGAGATGTTGCCGTTTGCGTTGCATGGGTATCGAACGTCGGTACGTACATCTACTGGGGCAACTCCTTTCTCATTGGTATATGGGATGGAGGCGGTATTACCTGTTGAGGTTCAGATTCCCTCTTTGAGAGTCCTGATGGACGTGAAATTGCAAGAGGCTGAATGGGTAAGGACCCGGTACGAGGAGTTGAGCCTGATAGAGGAAAAGAGGCTTGCAGCCATTTGTCATGGGCAGTTGTATCAGCAAAGAATGAAGCGTGCTTTTGACAAGAAGGTGCGACCTCGGGTATATCACGTAGGTGATATGGTGCTGAAAAGGATCCTTCCTCCTCAAAACGATCGAAGGGGCAAATGGACGCCGAATTATGAAGGTCCATTCGTGGTCAAGAAGGTTTTCTCTGGCGGAGCCTTGTTGTTAACGACCATGGATGGCGAGGATTTTCCATCCCCTGTGAATGCGGACGCAGTTAAAAAATACTTCGTATAAGAGACCCGCTGGACGAAAAGAATAAAATAGTCCAGGCAAAAATGGGCATCCCGGCGAACCAAAAACAGAAAGAAAGGTTCGGGCAAAAAAATTAGGGATAAAATGAAAAATGTACACCCGGCAAGTCGAAAACCTGAAAAGGCGACTTGGGCAAAAAAGGGTATCCCGGTGGACTGAAAACCCGAGAGGGCGGTCCAGGCAAAAGAGGGATTGAAACGAACAACTGCGTCCCGCATGATCGTTTGCGCTTTGGTTAAAGCATCATGGATAATACCCGGTAGGGATCAGTCAGAAGTGTCTTGTTCAGAAGGCAGAAAGCACGGAGAGTCTGAGGACATATGGGGTGTAACCGAGTTGGAACTCGATGAGATCACGGGTTTCACATTGCCATTAGGATAGATTTTTCCTTTTGAGCGCAATTACCTCTTTTCAGGAATTGCTTCCTTTTGTATTGCTCATTTGAGCCACACACTTTTCCAATCAATAAAAGGCATATTCAATCAAATAGTTTTGTTTTTGTTTTTCATTACCGCTTTGATTGCAAAAACATCCAGATATTTTTGATAAAGAATTTTGCATTTTAAGACATACAGGTACCTTCCAATGCATGTTTATAAGATGGAAAGCTTGAAATCTTATTTGGAAGGTTGAGTGACCCAAGTGTTGAAATCTTGACACGCCTGGGGCACGGTTTTGTCTGACGATCTGTTTTGCAGGTACTGTTAGTTATTTTCACTCACTTGCAGGTGTTGATGTGGAAACTTTGTAACAGATCCCCAGAGAGTTTGCTCAGGAATGAAAGAAATGACGAAGACGTTGAGACGTACGACGATCCTTGATGTTAATCAAGAAGACTCTTCAAAGTCGGAAGATTGGAGAGTATGTAATTCCCCGCAGAGTCCGATCAGGGACGAGTGCATGAAGAAGGAACGGAGAGACGACGAGACGTCCGACGACCTTTGAAATTAACCAAGAAGACTCTTCAAAGTCGAAAGATTGAAATTTCTGTATAAATCCCAGGAGTACGTTTCTTGTCGAGCACGGAGCGATTTGGAATACAAGATGATGGAGCAGAAAAGGTCTAGACGAGTCTGGGAATTCTCAAAAGTGGAAAGCCGATGCGAGATTGGGAGGTGGATACTGTGGTTCGATGCGTCGACGGGTGTTCTGTACCGACTTTTCTCATTTTCCAGTTAAGTCCCCAAGCAGAATCGTAAGGACTAGCTCCCCAGCAGATTCAAGGTCTGTGGACTTCCCTAGCCAAGTCAGGGTGGTTGTCCCCGGCGGGTTTACGATGGTGTTCCTCAGCAGCCAGGTCTGAAGGTTGTTATCCCCGAGTGGAGCGGGTTTCAATGAAATATATCTCCAGCAGTGTTCATCCCACCAGTGGATTGAACAAGTTCCCGTAGTGGACGGATTTTGCATGCCCAGCTGAGTTGGTTCTACCTATGGATGGCATGGGTTGTCCCCAGCGGAGTGGTATGCGTTTCCCTAGCGGGATCAGGATGGTTATCTCCAGCAGATGATAGAGTGATGCATCCCCAGTTGAGCCTGGAGGTTTCTATTTCCCAGCGGAGTATCTGTGAGCATTTCCCCAGTGAAGTCCGCAGGTATCTGTGAGGGTCTTCCCGAAGCGGAGTCGGGATTGATATCCCTAGCAAGTCAAGACTGTTGTATCCCCACAGAATGTTGGTGGTGCTTATCCCCAGCGGTTTCTCGAGTGGATTGGGTGCAAAGAAGGTTCTTCCCCAGCAAGGGTTGCCTTTTCCCCAGCAACAGTGGTTCCCCAGCATGGTGGAAGTCCGAGCGGTGACGAGTTCCTCAGCAGAGAATCTTGTATTCCCCAGAGGAATCCCTTGAGGGGGATGCTTTTTTATGCATTCATCATGAAAAAATAACATGGCATATTGCATAGAAAAATAAATAATCGCGTAGCATTTCCATAAGTATGGAGCATTACGCAGAAAAAAAATCGATCATTCATCATTGCAAGCATAAGCTAGTCTCAAACCGTGGTTACTGTTCGAGAAGTGGTTTTGCCCAAAGGTGAAGGTGTTACTCCGGGGAGTTTTTGCCTCATGATTTGATCAAAGGTATTTCCCCAGTAGTGCGATACTGAAGGGGTTTGTTTCCGTCGTGCAGAGATGGGAAATATTTTGCGACCAGCGCCAGTCAAGCCGTGGTTACCGCTTGGAGTTTTGTTTCATCGGGTGGTGAAGATGTTACTCCGAGGAGTTTAGCATCACGACGTCAGATCAACAATGTTCCCCAGTAGTGCGATATTGGAGGAGATGTTTCCGTCGGACAGAGATGGAGATAAAATCAGAAGACGTTACGCGATCAGCGCGATTTCGGGGTTCAAACGGAGAAAAAGAGATACTGAGGTATTTTCTGGGGTTCATATGGAGATTGGAGTTGAAGATTGTATCCGGGATGAGGTCCTTAGGATTATCTTCTGTTCATGTGTCACCTTAGACTCTGGCTGAGGCCAATGGAGGTCGTTATAGGTGTCTTCTGAGGAAGAGATACACATGCTACCTTCCTTTTGTGAAGGTATACCCTCTGACATGTCGCCCTCAGAGGGGTTTGGTGTTATTTCCGACGTTGCCAGCGGAATTATCACGAGAGATTGGAGAAAAGAAATGCTGAGGCATGTTCTGGGGTTCAAATGGAGAAAAGGAGATGTTGCGGCATTTTCTGGAGACGGGGTTCAAATGGAGAAAAGGAGATGTTGCGGCATTTTCTAGAGAACGGGGTTCATATTGGCGATCGCGAGTTATCGTCAGGCGACTGGGGTTCAAACTGGAGATTGGGGTTCATTATTTTGGCAAAAAGAAGTGCTGAGGCATTTTCTGGGGTTCAAATGCAGAGATCTGAGGATCGTTTGCGCAGAGAAAAATTTCGGGGTTCAAGAAAATGAAAAAACAGAGAAAAATTTCGGGGTTCAAGAAAATGAAAAAATAGAGAAAATTTCGGGGTTCAAGAAAATAAGCATAAAAGAGAAGAGAATAATAATCCCGAGTGGATGTGTGGTGATCAGGCCATGGTTGTCCCTGCGTTACCATTTATTTTGGTATCCAGGTCGACGTTCTTTTTCGAGTTGGTTTCTTCGCCGATGCTGACAGGCGTTGTTAATTATTTTCCCATCAGAGTGCAAATTGTTCGTCTGTTCTTGGTATTCAATCACTCTTCATCCTGATCATCCGAAAGCCGAGGCTATTTCGTATCGACAGGTTCACAGTGGATTGAATAGGGGCAGCTGTAACACCTCAAAATTTGCCCTCCTCTCTTGGGACTAGCATTATCATTGTACATATCATTTTAGGTCATTAGGCATTGCATATTGCATATCATGTGGTTACATTGTGCAAGCCATTCTCCCAAGTCTTGATCAGAAGATGAGGAAGTCAAAGTGCAAGCCTAGGGTTTATTGACTGATCATGGGCCATCGGAGGATTGGACTGTGAATTAGGGTTTTGTGATTCTCAATGGATGTTGGTCTTCATCTTGATTGCAATGATACATCATCATCATCGTGGTTGGTTATCATCAGAAGCATTAAGTGATTGAAGCATATTCCTTGAGATTAGGGTTTTGACCACTGGTCAACCCTAATCAGTTGCATTGGGCCAGTCAGGGCATAATCAGGAGATGGGGTCTATGATGGATATGGGGTTCATTATATGATTATATTGTGCTTATTGAGGCTAGGGTTTCACCCTTGGGCCATTTCAGTTGAAGATTGGGGCTCAGATTGATCTATGCATTGCCAGATTCATCTATCAATTGAAAATTCAACTATGGTCAAATGTACATGATCTGATGAATTTGGAGGTGGAAATGAGTTGGATACACTTCATTCATGTTGGAACAAGTGTTGTATGACATCTCAAAGCTTAAGAATGAAGAAAATCAAGTCAGAACAAAAACTGCCAAAAATAGAAAGTGACTTGTAATTGAAGTTTCCAAAAATGGAAAGTTTTTGACCTCAAGACCACGTGTCCAAGGAAGCTTCAAATGAAAATTTGTTCAACATGAAAGTTGTAGATCTTGTTCTCACCTTTCCAAAAAGTCCAAGAACTTGAAAATCCAATGTATGGTTGGAAAATTAGGGCTCAGTGAAATTCAAAAATGACCCATAATCAGGAGGCCATAATTTCCACATGGTTTGTCCAAGTTGCAAGTTCTTTATACGCACAAACTCCATTTGACATGTACTTTCATGGTGCATAATTGGATTTTCTCAAAAGTGGTCAATGCAAAAAGTCACTTTTCAACTGGACAGTTAAAATGGACCAAGGGCAAAATTGTCCAACTTTTGAAATAATTGGAATTTTTGAGTGGGACTTTTTGCTACACCTCACAAATGGTATTTGAAATTTGTTGGAATCATCATTTCATGCCTAAGGTTTGTGGTTTGGAATTTGACTTGAAAAATGAAAGTGCAAAAATTGGACAAAGTGCAATTACATAGTGAAAATGAGAATGGCATATCCAATGAAGGTGAAACAAGTGGCAACAGCTCACACATGGCATTTGGAAGTTGTGTGAGCTGTCAAAGAGGTGGCACTGAGCTGGCTTATGAAATTCCATTTTTGCCCTCACTTGAAAATTAACATTTTCACTAACAAATGCAATTTGGTTAATTAGCATGGTTAATCATGGTTTAAGCACACATATATATTCCTAATCACATGATAATCATAACAGAAAATCATTTCACCAAAAACCAGATCTGAAAACTCTCCAATTCTCTCAATTTCCTCAAGAACACAAAACCTTCAACTTCATCAAACTTCATCAATTGTTGATCAATCTTCGAGTTTCTTTTTGATTTGAACTCCTCTCATCATCATCTCCAACTGTTTGTGAAGTTTAGAAGGAAAGAAGCACTGATTCGCAGCTGTCCAAAGTGCACTCATCAATGGCAAAACGAGATTGCAAGCACTAGGAGCTATTATAATTGAACTGGATTACATCATTCACCTTCTGGAAGACTCTAGTTCATCTGTTTTGGGAGAAAAACGCACGAATTCATCCCGTTCAACACTGCCATTGCCAGGTTTTGCATTTTTACGAATCTCAAGTTATGCTTAATGCTTATGTGCGTTTTAAAGTGTATGTCATGTAGATCATGGTGATGTTTGTAGTTTTGTAAATAGATGACTGTAGGCTAAGAAATCTGGATTGGAAGTTTTGTAACCAAACCCTAACATGATCGATCTGAGAGATTAAGGAACAATTGGACAAAATTAGGTTGATATTTGGATTGTGTGTAGAAAGACGGTTCTAACGAGTATACGCATGTTAATTTTCGTTGAGTTTTGGTGTTCATCATGTTTATGCCATTTCTGGAAAATCTGGGGAAGAAGAAGACGAATTCTGGACATTTAGGAGTGTTTGATCTTGAATCCGGTTTGAATTTTTGAATAACGCGTTTCCCGCTCCCGCCTCCATTATTTACAATTGTGCCATTGGCAATTTTAATTAATTATAATTTAATTCTTAAAAATTCATAACACCTTAGAAAATTCACCAAAAATCATAGAAAATTCAGAAAAATATAGGAATTTTTTCTTTGACTTCCTTGTTGACTGTAGATGTTTTTTGACCTATTGGTCAAAGTTGTCCATGGTGTGAATTATATTTGACCTAGGGTTCTTTAACATGTGCTATGTTTGATACCTTGTGCCATTTTGTTCATGAAATTCTCATATCCTAAAATAAATGCTTGAAAATTTTTGTGATGATTGTTGACTGGTTGATGCTCATTTACATGTAGATTTCATGAATTTTTGATGCCTGGCCATTGAGTTATGAATTTTGGAACTTAGGTGTGACAATTTGTGTCACACCTCATTATGTCAATTTGCTGGATTTTTTTTGAGTGACCTATACTTGTTGGATTAATGTGAAATTTTGCATGATGGTTGATTAACATGTTAAGAGGTTATGTGAATTTTTGTGGAATTTTACATTGCATTTTCAAATTGATTGCTATTTTTCATCTCTGTTGGTCAATTGTGCAAGCTTGTGTGACATAGGTTGGTAGATTTGATGTGAAATGCTCATATGGTATTGAATGATCATGAAATTTGATATGCTTGTAATAGACACATGATAGGACATCCCTGTTTTGGTCTCATCCATTTCTTTTTTGTTTTCATTGAGTTATGAATTTTTGAAGTGGAAGCATGTGTTGATGTTGTGATTTGGAGCATGTAATTGTGTCTGTTTTTGTTGATTTTCATTGACATAGTTCCCTTGGTCCAATTAGGCTAAAATTTGACATGATAGACCTTGAGTATCCCCTGTTTAGGTGTAATTTATTTGAGATTTTTTGGATTTGTTTTGATATGGATTTGAATGCAATAGTTCTGTTTGGATGTTTGGTGTTCCATTTGAACTAGTTTGAATTGTTTTGTGCATGGAATGAATATAATGAATGATATGGACATGGGACTAATTGTGTTGGCTTTTGTTTGACATTAATTTGAGTTTGGTTAGAGATACCTTGCTGTTTAGGAATTTTTCTTGCCTTTGGACCCTAGGCTTGGCCTAGTGGTCTAGTTGCTAACATTTGATTGATTTTTCAGGATGAAAAGGTGCAATGTTTATGGAGAATGATCCAAGTCAATTCAATTGATGTTGTTTGATGTTTGTACACTAACACAACTTTGTTTTGTAGGTTGTGAAGCTTGGGCTTGAGCTCATAGCTTGCCTTTGTTGTGCATTAGTTTGTATAGTCTGACTGATTAATACTTGCTGTCTATGTTTGTTTGTCTGAGTTGCTAATTGGTTAGCTTTTGTACAGGTACCTTTAGTCGCTCTAGTTCTTTTAAGAACTTGCTTGGTAGCTGCTGCTCGGTTGTGTAAACCGCTTGAGGTAGGTCCTCTTGACTTCATGTAGTCTGGGAGACCCGGCTGTTACCGGGCCGGGCAAATGTCTGAAGTCCTCCTTAAGAGGCAATGATTGTGGTTGTTTATTTTTCGTGCCTAAGCAGGTGAAGTCCTTAATCAAGGCAATTGGTGGAAGGTAGGGATAAGCAATCTATCCCCCACTATTCAGCTGAGTCTTCTCCTTGCTCCCATTACATGGTTGTAGCATTGAGATCACAAGCCCAAGATCTTGTGCAGTGCACATTGTGTCAGAGTCTCTGAGTATAGAAGGGTTCCCCCATTCTGGACCCATGCTCATTTGTCAGAAGCTCTCCCTGGTCAGGGATAAGAGCTGTGAGGTCTCATCCTCACTTCATCCTTTCATCCGCTTCACCTTAGCCTCGTAATGGCAAGGTTAAGAGCAAACCCAGCCCGTACAGACGACTCGCTTCGGCAGTCAAACCTATTGTGTGAGCCACTTGTTTGGTTATAGTGCGTGCTATGTGGATATCTGATTGACATGCTTGTTTGAGATGCTTGTTCTCATTTGATGTATGCTTGAATTATTTTGTATGCTTGTGTGCTTGCTTCTTTCCTGGATAGGAATAGTTTGCTTATGCAAGTAGGATAGAAAACTGAACTTAGGGTAAACGATGCATGACAACACTAGGCTCGAGTCCAGCTCCCTAGTAGTGTGTCCTTCCCTGGTTTCTGGTTAGCAATGCAGTCCCTTTCAGGGGAACTACATCGCCCTGATCCTCGTTCCAGACGAGGTATGTAGGCAGGTGGTCGTGCGAGACCACTCCGGGCAACCTTTTTCTTTTTTGCGTGCGTTTACTTGTTATCTGACTGTGTGTTTTGGTTCGGATGCCGACGTAAGCCCAGTGATTGGCAGTCGGGCTCCACGTTTGCCGTTTTGTGCGTGTTTTGGTTCGGATGCTGACATAATTCCATCCAGTGGTTGTCGGGCTCCATGTTTGCCACCCTTGCTTGTTTGTATGTTTTGTGTTGTTTGGCGTGCGTAAGCCGAACTACAGTGGCTCTGATTCTTGTTCCGGACAAGATATGTAGGCATAAGGTACGATGCCTTATCGAGCTCCCTTCTCTTAACCCCACCTGCGTTCCCCGTGTGTGTGTGTGATGTTTTAGCAACCTTTTCTTTATCCTAGGACGTGGATCCCGTCGAGTACGACGGACGTGAGGGGTGCTAATACCTTCCCCTTGCGTAACCGACTCCCTTACCCTTTCTCTTTGGTCGCAAGACCATTTCCTTTCCAGGTTTCTCTGAGCGTTTCCTTTCCCTATCTTGGGATAAATAACGCGCAGTGGCGGCTCTGTGTTGTATTTTTGTTTGAGCCTCGCCGGTTGATTTTCGCGGATGCGACAGCTGTAAGCTAAAAAGCCCACTCAAGTGTATGTGGCCCATATCTTATAATATGCCAATATCACTTAAGCGCGTGGTACCTTACCATATTTTGTATTCTACTTAAGCACACCGTACCTTACGATGTTCTATAATTCACTTAAGTGCACCGTACATTACGGTATTCCTTAGTTACTCTATCTCCCATCAATCCGTCCTTTTGTGTGTGACCCTGTAGGTTTTCGCGGCATTGACAATTATATTAAATCACGTATTTAACATAATAAACAGTGAGCGGTATCTAGCAACACATCACTGCTACCCAAGACACGAAAATGTCACGTGATCTGACAAATCCTTCTGTGATAATATTTATGTGTACAATTACCCTTTTGCCCTCATGTCTATATTGAACACAAGGCATAGACTGTGTCATCCTTGTCCAGTCCAATATTGGGCCCATAGACATTTATCATGTTACACAGGATGGGCAAATTCTATCTAGGTCACTCATGTCCCTTAGCATGCTTCATGGAGTACCCATCAACTGTCTTTATGGTCATCCAATTACGGACAACATTTGATCAGCAATAAGGCACTCGACTCTACATCTAGGATCCATAGTAGTTTCAGGTCGAAGGGTGGTATACACCATTATCACCATGAGAATAACTTATGACACTTTGCATAACATTCTATATAGTATTCTCATAGCGGGTCAATCCAGTATAAATATTATTCTTAATATTCATACCTATGTTTAAGACTTGATAACTCCTTATCCATGATCCATGAGATGTGATCATCAGTCTATATACATAATAGTGTTAATGCTTTAATGTTATCCCACTTCACAATAAAGCTCGACTACGGATACTTTAAGAATAGTGTCCTTATGTTTAATATGATCTCATGATTAAGTCACACTTGATACATTAAACGGACTATCTATTCTAGGAACTTTATTAAACAAACATAATAAAGAAAAAGCCTTTTATTATTAATAAATAATTCGATACAAGTACCAAAATTATTGGCCTCTAGGGCTTACACCAACAGGGATGTCAACAAGGAAAATGTTGAAGTCTCAGATGTCAAGGACGCTGGAAGCTCAAAGTTAATGATTAGTACTAAAGAAATCGCTGATAATTTCGTTCAGATGGACAAGGCCACTGACGGCCTTCAAAAAAAATTCCAAAGGTTGGATATTACTGAGGATATCCACATGGAGGTCAATATGGTGGAGTTATCTTAAGAAACCTCTATGGAGGTCGATGATGAATATCGACAGGAGGAGTATAACAAGGTCGCCTTCCCTCAGGAGGAAGAAACGCTGTCGGACTTCCTCCGAAGGTGTCAGAAAAAGAAGTCGGAAGTTATGTTATGCCCTAGGTGTAGTGTTGTTTTCGACAAAAAGGAAGCTCCGAATCTTGAAGGGGTTAGGAGAATAAATCACCAAGATGGTCGTAAAGCCATCCAAAATCATCAAGTGGGTAAGCAAGGAAGGGGTTTTGATCCCAGGAGATATCCTGATCCTAGACGCCCCATGGTGATGCTGAGCGAAACCAAGCAAGCATGGCAAAATTTCAAACCCATGACCTTTAAGCCAAGCATCGAGGGATCAAATGGAAAGTGGGTCAAGCAAACTGATGGCAGGAAACTTGGTCATGGAAAGTGGAAGAACTTCGAGGTTGAAAGAGGTTCGTCGCTGGCTTACTGCAAGGAATTTCGGTCTGACAAAAGGACCTCACATGTGTCCGAGAACTATAAACGAAAAAACCCTATGACGAGATCTCAGTGGAGAAGAGAACAAATAAGGAGAAAAGCCCAAAGAGAAGCTGGCGAGAGGGATCAGGCTGAGTTGAGTACCAACGTGATTGTGAAGAAAAGAGATGACCCAAACTTCACCAAAAGAGATCCCAATATTTCAGGTAAGACGGTCGGAGAAAAATACAATCAGGTGGCCGTCAAAGATGAAATGTTGACTGACAACTTCAACTCTGGTTCGGAGGATTCCTTAGACATCTTAGTCAGAGTGGTATCCGTAATGCCCAGGGAATTCGATCAGATTACTGAAGTCAAAGACAATGACAATATCACAGAGAAGGAGATGGTTGCTCACAAAGCAATATGTTACTATGTAATGAACAACAACTGTGTTGAATAGCAAAATGCTTTTTTTGAAAGGCCCAGTGAAGCCATGAAGAGCCACCTGATACCCCTCCTCATCACTGGAAAAGTTGAAGACATCCCGGTTAATAAAATGTTGGTGGATTGCGAAGCGACTGTGAACTTGATGCCTCACCGCATGCTGAGGAAAATTAGCAAATATGACACTGATGCCAAACCTCATAATATGGTGTTAACCAACTATGAAGGTAAAGTAGGTTCCACCCTAGGGTCTATCCAAGTCGAATTAACTGTGGGGACAATCACTATGTCCATAATGTTTATGATTGTGGAAACAAAGGCTAACTATAATTTGTTGCTTGGAAGAGAATGGATCCATGGAGTCGGAGCTGTCCCATCTTCAATGCACCAGAGGATAATAATTTGGCACCCAGATGGCATCGTCAAAAATGTAGAGGCGGATCAGGGTTACTTTAAAACCCCTATCAATCATGTCGATAGACGCCAGTTTGACAAACACTTAACCACTATAACTCCTTGTGATTCGGATGAGTTTGCGTTTACCCTTGACGATAACGCCTATTGTTCCTTGTCACTACACCCTCGCTATGGTTTCCGCTGGGACAGATAGGCAAGGACAACTTCGGATATTTTGGAGTATCTAGAATCGACCCCACGGGATGGGGAAGTGAATTCAGTAATGATGACTGAGTTTACAACTTTAAAAAGGATTTCGGCTTACATAGCCGAAAACAAGCAACAATTGGCCTTAGAGGCCGAGGTCAAAAACATGGTTGTCGAAGCCAGTGAAATGTCTCAACCAATAGGTCTCGGGAAAGACTTTGACCTAATCCCACCTGATCAAGGTCAGAATGAAGAGCAAGACCAAAGGCTCGATGCAATCTACGGCGATGATCCTTTGGGTTTCGAGAAGGATCCGCTAGCAATAAACATTAAGATGCTGGCTCAGGATCCCCTTGAAGAAGTAGACTTGGGAGAGAGGGTAATAAAAAGGCCTACTTACATTAGTGCCAACATTCATCGCCAACTCAAGATCGAAGTGGTCCAGTTGCTGAGAGAGTTTAAAGACTATTTCGCATTGGACTATGACGAAATGCCTAGTTTAAGCAGGAAGCTGGTCGAATTGAAACTGCCGATCAAGCCTGGAAAGAAGCCTGTGAAGCAGAACCCAAGATGATTTACTCCAGCAATACTCTCGAAGATCAATGAGGAAGTTGAAAGGCTTCTCCGTTGTAATTTCATTCGCACAACCAAGTATGTTGTATGGTTAGCTAACATTGTGCCAGTTGTAAAGAAGAATGGTACTTTAAGGGTCTGCATAGATTTTAGAGATTTAAATACTGCAACCCCAAAAGATGAATATTCGATGCTAGTGTAAGACCCCAATTTTGACCCTAAGATCTCTCATGGCATCATAACATTGCATTTGCATAGCCTCAAGGATCATGAGCATCTTGGTTCCCTTTGCCTTTGGGTGGGACCTCTTGGGAGTGGTTTGAGATCACCAAGCATGCTTGAATTGTATATCATTGCTTTTTCTCATTTTATTTACTAACCAAAAGCACAAAAATATGTCACTAACATTTCTTGTTTGTAGCTTGAGCAGTCATAAGGTCTAAAAGCTTCTAGGAGATCCTTTGTGCAATGATATGGTCAAGAGAAGATGAAAGCAAGAATGGTAATGGTTCCCAAAGCTCTCATCCATCAAATATGCCTCCCAAGTATCTCAATTCATCATTTTGATCAAAGCAAAGTCAAGGGGTTTGAGGTTTGTTTCCCAAGGAAACCCTAATTCATCTGTTCATCAACAATGCCTTGCTCATGAAGCAACCTCAAACCATGGTCAAATAAAATCAAGGGAAGTTCTTTAATTCATCATTTCATGCATATTTGAACTTATTTGAGTGCCCTCAATCATCGATTCATTAAGGTATAAGTTGTGGACTTGAGAAGTTGGTCAGTCAATTCATTTAACTATTTTGAAATACACTGGGACCTAACTTTTATGTGTTGGTCAAATAGAGATGGTCCCAAGAGCAAAAATGTTCTTAAGGATAATATGAACAACGTTCATGTTCATCAAAATTTGATTTGAATCTTGGAAGATCATCATCCATTCCAAGACATTATAGGTCATTTTGACTGAAACCCTAATTTTAGGTCAACTTCCCAAGCACATAACTCATTCATTTTTCATGATTTTGAGGTTAGACTTAATGCATTGGAAATATTATTGTGTCTAATTCAAATGTTTTGTTAAGCAAAATTGCAAAATCTCAAAATAAATACATGTGATAATGCAAAACATTATAGGTCACTTTGGGCCAAATGCATTGAAATGTGAAAAAGTCCAACTTCAAGTGCCCATAACTCCTTCAATAAAAATCCAAATGATGCAAAATTTAAGTCCAAATTGATTGTCTTGAAAATATCTACAACTTTCATGTTGAAGATTTTATCATTTTGAGCTTTCATCATTGAGACATAAGGGCTTGAACATTGGCCAAATTTGGAAACTTCACATATGCATGTTTTGCACCCTACACTTCAAGCTCAAATTTCACTAATTTCCAAGGCCCAATTGGAATTTTGATCAACATAGCATTTGTTCCTTATGCAACAAGATTTCTAACCATTACTCATAAGGTAGCATTTGGAGTTTAGAAGCACCATTTTCGAAGACATGAAGAATTAAGTGCATTTTGTGAAATTCAATTCAATTGCCATGCATGAGCTGATTACACTTGATGTACACGTCCATTTGCATTTCACATGAACTCAGCAGGTTGTTTCAGCCTTCATTGGGCCTTCCACATGATCACACAAGCCCATGCAATGCAAAATCCATTTGCCATGCACACGAGTTAGCTTATGCATTCGGCTCTCTCCATCTATAAATACCTTGCCATATCTCTTCAATTCTCCAACCTGAAGGCGCCTGAAATGCTGCAAGATTGAATCCCTAGCCATACCTAAAGGAACAAGTTCATTTTTCTCCAAAAATTCAGATCTGAAATTCAATTGCATTTGGTTGAATTTTCAGATCTAAAGTTCCTAGACCTTCATCATTTGATCTATTGAAGTTTCTGTTTGCAAAAGGAACCAAAGAGAGTGACTCAATTCTTCATAATCCAAAGGTTTTGCTCCACTGAATTTTGCTTCGAATCTCATTATACTTTGCTCCATTTGCCTTGATATTGTGTTGTCTGAAGTCCTCTCTATAGAGGCATCATTATTGTGTGCTTAATTGTTGAAATCGAGCAAGTTCAGTTGAACACCACCAAACTTCCATCTCTGATTTCTCTCTTAATAGGAATCTAGAGTGGAACTGAGTGGCATAGGAGTGATGTACATCACTCCACCTTTCAAATGGTGCTTGGATCGTTCATTTTAGTTAGCATTTGAACCTCTGTATTTTTTTATCTTCGCCGGAGCTCACCGGAGAAGACGGTGGCGCTGGCCACCGTCTTTTTGCCAGATCAAACATGAGCCGTTGGATGCATTTCCCAGTTTATATCACAACCATCAGATCTTATGACTTTTGATAATGCGCCATGTGATTCATTTGACTAAGGACTTTGGTAGGCGCGCGTTGATAGCCCTTGGATGTGCCAGCTCAATTAATGAGCCATCATCCAACGCCTCTCCTTTTTTCATATTTTCTTATTTCTTATTTTATTTTCTTTTATTTCTTTTAATTCCATTTTATTTCTAAAATCCATATCTCTTTTATTATTGGTCCAAAAAATATGGGACCAATTGCATTATTTCTCTTTTAATTTCTAGTTTCTAAAAATGATTTTTAATATTTTTTATTTTATCATTTGCTATTTTTTAATAATTTTCTCTTTTCTGGTTATTTTTAATTCATTTTAAATAGTTTTTGATATTCAAAAAATACAAAAAATATTTTCTCAACCTCTTTGAATAATGATGGATCTATGAAAAATATTCTCATCAATTTACTAATTGATTTGAGATTTATTTGAGATTTTAGTTCAATTAGGTTATTTTTCTTCATTTTTAATTGATTAAAAATAGTTTCTGACATTTAAAAATGCTGAAATTTTTTGTCAAACTTGGGATAATTCACTTGGACTTTTCAAAGTTGATTTGAAGTGAATTTGAAGTTTGACCTTTCTTTAATATTTTAATTCAAGTTTATTTTCAAATATTAAAAATGCCAAAAATATTTTGTTTATTTCTTGACTTCCAATCTTCATCCCACTTCTGTTTTTTATGGTTTGACCTTGATCTTTCCTATCTTTGGTCAACATTGATAGATTGGTACATTCCATTGTAAGGGCAAACTGTCATACAACATACGATCATAGGTTTCGATGATGACAAATGACCACCATGGATGAATCGGCATTGTCGATTCCACTTCTACAAAACAAATGCAACATATCACCTATCATATCCTTTTCTATACTCATCTAAAACTGCTATATTTCATACAACATATGTGGATAAAATGTGGTCATGACAAAATGCATGAAAACCACAAAACTATGAATTTTTGCAGATTTGCGGGGTTTGAGTTGACCGCAAGGGTCAGCGCATGAGCCACGGGTCAGCGCATAACATAGACCAGTTGGTGACTGGTCAGCGCATGGTGGCTTGAGTCGACCACAGGTCGGCGCATGGCATAGTGCAGTTGGCCACGGGTCAGCGCATGGAAGACTTGAGTCGACCACAGGGTCGGCGCATGAAACTTTCACTTTCCCACGGGTCAGCGCACGCCGATCTATGGTCGACGCATACTGTTGTGCTTTTCAGTCTGTCCAAAACTGCAGGCCATGAGTCGACGCATAGACCTGCTATGGTCGACCGTTCGTGCGCAAATTCAGTTTTTAAGTATTTCCCACTCTGTTTGAAAAGCTGTTAAGTGGGTTGGTTGGTTTGTTACTATAAATAGAACTTCAGTTACTTGTATCAACTAACATTTGTCAAATTGATTCAAGTGTTCAAAGAAACAAGAAAAAGTGAAATAGGTGTCCAAGATTCATCATCTTCGTCTTCAACATCTCACAACACATCAACTACACACAACCATTTTTGAAGTGCCTTGTGATTGGTTAAAGGTGATAAGGTTCGAAGCCGTGATTGGGGAATCCGGTTCGGGTTGAAGCTTGTGACAGGTTTTTTCTTGAATAAAACCATCGGGGTTTTGTCCTCCAAGACTGGTTTGTGCTTGGGGGTTTTTGGACGAATTTCTTCATCAATTTTCAGCTGAGCGAAGGTGATTGAGAAGAGGAAGCCTTCGTCAATCTAGTAGCGGATTCAGTGATATTGAAGGGCAGAATTTGGGTTCGATTTGTTGTAGTTGAGATCAGCCGGGCCGAGGGTTTGAAGAACTGAGGGTTATTCAACAAAGGGGCTGGAATCGGAGGTCTATCAACAACAATCGAAGGGCTTGATTCATCTTGAATCAAGGAACAAGGAGTGGAAGCAACATTCAACATCTTAAGAGTTCTGTTGTATGTTTGCTTTGCAATCCTTGTATAAACGGTTAAATTCAACAGGTGATATCTATTAAATCATCTCAATTCTAGTTTTAGAATTGAGGGTAGACGTACCCCGAAGCGAGGACGGCGGGGGAACTGCCTCATCAAATCTTTGTCTTCTCTAATTTTCTGCATAATTGTTTTAGCTTAAAAATTTAAGTGATTCTGGTATAAGCACTTTTGTCAAACCTTGGTATTAATTGAGTAAGAGGTTAAAACTCTGTTTTTGAATCTAAAGTACAATAGAATATTGTACTAGATTAATTGAAAGCACTTACTCAACATAAATATCACTTGGAGTGTTTTTGCACACCAAGTGTTTGATAATTTGCCTAAACCAAAATTATCTTAGTTGTGTATCTAGTTTGGTTTTCTCTTTGAATCATTGGAACTAGGAATCCTAGCTAGTAAAACAAATCATTGATAGTGTGACGAGTGTAGTGATTCGTATTCTACATTATCACTAATCCATAGGCTTGACGCATATCCGGTTTTCTAATAACGGTTCGTTTTAGACTATATTTTCCTTGGCCGCTTCCGCACTTAAAAATAAATTTCAAAACCAATTTTTAATTGGTAGTGCCGACTCAATTTTTAATTGGGATCTATTCAACCCCCCCTTCTAGATCCGTGCCATAGTCTAACATCCATTTCATCTAATGCACTTTATTTTCTTCATTTTCATTATCTTCGTCTTCTTCTTCTTCTTCTTCTTTTCTTTTGATCAATGAGTTAAAGGTTGATAAGTTAGCATTGATTAGGGAGGTTTAATCTTCCTTGATTCAAATCTAATTCATCTTGGTCAATTGATCAAGTGAATGACTTTGCATTAAGGATAGATTGCTTCTTAAATCATACAAAGGACTTAAACCAATACAAGATCATTTCTCATCTTCTTTTGGCATGGCAAGTTGTTGGAACTTGGTTCACTAATCAAGACTTCTAACTTGTGTTGTTGCCTATATTATTATTGACCGGCCTCAGATAGTTGTGACTTCCACATAAGTCCAATTACGATTGCTTAACATAGCACTAAATTCGCCTTTTAGCACACTAACTACTAATACTAATCATTAACTATTAATATTTACTTTTTGCTCTTTACATTTATGCAATTTATTATTCTTGTACATATTATTCATTTGCTTTTTCCTTTGCTCACTTGAGCACATGTTTATGTTAATGCAATTTTCCTTTTGCTCACTTGAGCACATAATTGTGTATATATCATTGTGTTTGTGTTTTGTTTTGATTATTGTGGACCAAATGCAAAGAAATGAACAATTGGACTTAGACTTTAGGGCTTTCCCTATGCAAATTTAGAGTCAAAGAGCAACTAGGCATTGAGCCTTTAGAGTGCTATAAAAGTCAAAGAGCAACTAGGCATTGGGCCTTTAGAGTGCTATAAATGTTGAAGAGAACTTTGAAAGGACCAATTTCTAAACTCCTTCTTGTTCATTATTTGTTTGTTGATAGAACTTTTTGATGTGTGTTCTTGTGCTAGGAATTCCAACATTGAGCCAAATTGAGGAACCATTGCCATAAGCTTCTAAGAGAGAGAGATATAAAAGCCATTGGAAGATTCCTAGGAGCTTGTTGTGATTGTGTGCTTGATTGCTTGAGTATTTGCTTATCTTGCTTGCATATTCCAAAGGATGGGAGCTACTTGGATCATCAATATGATCTCAAGAGAGGAACTCCATTTGTGGTCTTACTTCTTATCCCTTACCTCTTGTATGAATAGGACTTTAGCCATTCTTCTTCTTCCCTCCACTCTAACCCAAGCCAAAACTTTTGTGCAAACATTTAACACTTGTTTTCAAAACTTAGAAACCTAAGCCTTATGCTTTTGATTTTCAAACTTTTCATAACACTTATTTTGAATTGAACCTTTAAGTCAACTTTGACCATACTTTGTACATACCCTTTCATTGGTAAATATAACCCATTCAAATGTCTTTTTGTTGTTTCAACAGCCACTTTCTTATCAAAACTTTTCATAACCTTTAGCTATTAGGTTTGAGTTATCCTTGAGGTAGATGTAATACTCACCTATATCCTTAGTGATGGACAATGAGTCTTCCATGCTTATTATAGGGTTAACCCCTCACTAGCATGTTGAAGTTATCCTCACATGGTGGATTTGTGGTTTTGGGTTGAGTTTTCTCCCTTGGATAACAAAAGACCTAAGGCTTTTGGACCAATCAATTCACCAACTCATTTTTGAGATTTTTACCCCGAACTACGAGGTTTTGATCCTAATCTTTTTAAGATGGTATGTAGGCAATGGGTTCATCCATCCAAACACAAAATGTAAACAAACTTGTATATTCTTTCCTCATCTCTTCAATCATGTTTGCACAAATAAATTTTCACAAAAAATACCAATCTTACAACCAATATGAGAAGGGCTCCCTAGGAGTACCTAGGATGTTTTGGGTGCTTAAAACCTTCCCATTGCATAACCAACCCCCTTATCCAGATCTCTGACATTTTTACTAGTTTTTGATTCGATAAAACTTTTAGGTTTTTTTTCGCTTTCTAACCATTCCTTTGGATAAATAGAAGTGCGGTGGCGACTCGACTTGTATGGTTTGCCTTAGATTTAGTCAATATCTCTAATGGTAACGAATACCCCGCTACAGAAAAGTGGCAACTCTGCTGGGGAGGATTTGCCTAGTGGGTTTTGCCTACTTTTCATATGTTTTGTATTGTTGTGTATATTGTTTTGTGACATATTTTTGTGCAATTTGGGATTACTATATTGTATGTAATGATTGAATTGCTTGAATATTAATTCCTTGAATGCTTGGTGATTTTTGTGAGATGAGTTCTATACCCGAACTCGAGTGCACTTAGGATAAGAGAATGGCATAGTCTTGTTGACTTGTGTGGAGTTATTCCTTAGCAAGTTGACTTGCAAGCCCATTCACTTGGTGGAGGTCATGTTGGGATATATAATGTCACAGAAGTAGTTATGGTTAGACATTACTCTTTCCAATATAGACCTTAGAAGCCAAGGACCTTAGTTTACCAAGCCCATCTTGGCCTATTCTTAGGATGTAGTGCAAAAGTCGTTCAAGTGTAAGATTTGATATGATTGTTACGTGATACTACACTCATAAGAGTCTCTCTTGAGAATATTTTTGGAATACGAGTAGTCGTTTCTCCGATAATATCCAAAAGATGGGATGATGACTATGGGAACCTCTTGTAGAACATGTTTGACAGGTTTAAACCCTAGTACACTCCCTTTGGGTGGTTCCTAACCGAGTCTCCATGCTCGTGACTTGCAACAAACCCTTGATTCATGGTTGATCCATTCATGTATCCTTAATATCAATGGAACTTGGGTGTTGATAAGGTGTAAACCATAATCCACCAAAATGGATGGTTGATATTAAGGATGACACGAGCCATCCCATGACCTTTGTTTGGTGTGCTTTGCTTGATCCTTGAGTGTGATTGTTGCATCCATGCATCCGTGCACCCATTTGCATCCATATCATCAAGACAATAAGAAAATTTTCAAGGAACTTAAGAGGTCTATTTGCAAATTTTCAGACATGGAAAGACAAAGAAGGAATACGAAGAAGTTAAATTTCAGACAACCAGACTTGAAAGAGCTAAGGAATTTGACATCCTATGTATTAGATCCCTTGGGTTTCAAGGCTCGTTTTGGGAAGCTTCTTTCTCTTCTGACTACTCAGGTGGACGAAGGATTTATGAGTGTATTGGTGGAGTTCTATGATCCCTTGTACCGTTGCTTCACTTTTCCGGATTTCCAGCTTTTGCCTACACTTGAGGAGTATGCCTACCTTGTGGGTATACCTATTCTAGACTAGTTGCCATTCAGTGGCTTAGAGAGTATTCTTACTTCTCAAGAGATAGCTGATATGTTGCATATAGATGAAGCTCTGGTTGGTGCTCATATGACTACCAAAGGTGGAATTTAAGGTCTCCCTTCCGAGTTTCTCGTTAATCAAGCTATTATGTATGGGAAGGCCATGAGTGAGGACGCCTTTGAGGCCATATTTGTACTTCTCATCTATGGGCTAGTGTTATTCCCCAACATCGACAAGTTTGTGGATGTGAACACCGTTAGGATTTTCTCTACTCTTAATCCCGTTCCAACTCTGTTGGGTGACACTTATTTTTCTTTGCATATGAGGAATGCAACGGGTGGTGGTACCATTGTGTGCTGTTTGCCGCTGTTGTACAAGTGGTTTATTTCGCACTTGCCGCAGACAGTCACCTTCAAGGAGAACAAAGGATGTCTACGTTGGTCCACGAGACTTATGTCTCTCACCAATGATGATATCTTTTGGTACAACCGTGTGTATGATGGTGTGCAGATTATCGATTCTTGTGGTGAATTCTCCAATGTGCCTCTTCTTAGTACATGTGGTGGGATTAACTACAACCCTGTTTTGGCACGTCGTCAACTTGGATTCCCCCTAAAGGATAAACCCAATAACATTCTGTTAGAGGGTGTGTTCTTTCAGGAGGGTAAAGATCCCCAAGGCTTGAAGGGCAGGATGGTCCACGCTTGGCGCAAGATCCAAAAGAAAGGAAGGAAGGAGCTAGGTTCGAAGAACTGTATCGCCTTGGAGCCTTATACTTCTTGGGTTAGGAGGAGAGCTTCCGAATACCTCATGCCTTACGAGTATCTGAGACCTACAACTTTGGTTGTGGCTGGGCCTTCAACCCTCCCTGACCAAGGAGTAGAGGAGTTGAGAGATGAAGACCGTTCACGTGCTTGGATCCGTGAATGAGAGGAGTTGCTTCAGCAGATCAAGGAGAAGGATGCTTTGATAGAGTTCCTCGAGCATCAGGTTATTGATGATCCTAATGATGCATGGACTTCTCTGCTTCCTCAGTCTTCCAAGTTTTGGAAGAGCAAGTACGATCATCTCGCCAAGGAGAAGGCAGATATGGAGGCAGCCTATAAGGAGGAGGTGAAGAGACTTCGTGCATCTTATCTTCCAGTCTCTCGAGCTTTAGATGATTGTTTCTAGGAATCCATAGGATGATCATTTTCCTTCTCTCTTGAATTATATTTGGTTACCAAAACTGTACTTCTTTGGTGTAAAAATATTTCCAGATATTATTGATGAGATATATCCATATGTGATAAATGTTTAATATTTCCAACATTCGCAAATAGAACTCTAAAAGTTCCTTTGATAAATAAAAACAAAATCATACGCACAAGCATTGCATGCATCATGTGCATAAGCAGGTTTTGCTCCAGGCTTCTTGTTCTACGGTCTAACTCTGTGTTCTTCATTTATTTTGAAGAGAAGCTGACTCACCGGTACTACACCAGAGCCAACTCATCGAAGCTGATGGATCATTTGGAACAAGAGAACCGCGAGCTGAAGGAGGAAGTATCCAGATTGACTGCCCTGATGGAGTCATTCATGGCTGCCCAGAGCCAGTCTTCTCCGACACCCTTAACTCCTCCCCAGAGGACGGTCATTTCTGAGATCGCAACTTCTACTATGCCTGCTGCAACAACCCACTTTGCGCCATCTATGCCAGCCGGGTTCCCGTGGGGAATGCCCGCCAATTTTGTGCCAGAGGGTTTTGCTCCTACTCTTGCTTCTTTGCCGACATCTAGCCCGATCCTTTCAGTGCCACCTCCCGTTGTGCACACATTACCAAGAGTTGAAGATACCATCTACCATTCTGAACCATCTGAGGGTCCAGATGTTTATGAGAAGATGGATGACATGAAAGACCAATTCCTTGAGCTTCGCAAGGAACTAAAGACTCTGAGGGGGAAGGACCTTTTTGGTAAAAGTGCTGCTGAGTTGTGCCTTATGCCCAACGTGAAGATCCCTATTAAATTCAAAAGTACCTGACTTTGAGAAGTATAAGGGAAATCCATGCCCTCTCAGCCATCTTGTGATGTATGCTCGTAAGATGTCGATGCAAACTGATAATGACCAATTGCTCATCCACTATTTCCAGGACAGTCTGTTCGGTGCCGCTCTCCGGTGGTACATGGGTCTGGAAAGTCCGAACATCCGCTCTTTCAATGATCTTGGCGAGGCCTTCGTCAAGCAATATAAATATAATGTGGATATGGCTCCTGATAGGGACCGGCTAAGGGCAATGTCCCAGAAAGAGAAAGAGACCTTCAAAGAATACGCCCAGAGGTGGCGCGAGTTGGCAGCTCAGATAGTGCCACCCCTTGAGGAGAAAGAGATGACCAAGATCTTTTTGAAGACCTTGAGTTCATTCTACTATGAGAAAATGATGGTCAGTGCTCCCTCAGACTTCACCGAGATGGTGAATATGGGAATGAGACTGGAAGAGGGGGTCCGTGAAGGGCGTTTGACTCAAGATAAAGGCTCTTCAGCAAAGAGATATGGGAGCTTTGCAAAGAAGAAGGAGGGAGAGGCACATGCTGTGTCTTCCCATGTCAAGAGAAGACCTTCTGTGAAGAGGAAGATTGCCCGCCCCATTAGCAACCAGCATCAGGTGGCTCATATAGCACCTGCTTTCAGAGAAGCCCAACATTATCAACAACAACAATCTCAGCAGCAACAACATCGTCAACCACAACAGGCCTACCAGCCTCGAAACAACAACACCAGCACCAGCTACGAGAGGAAGAGGGTCACCTTTGATCCAATTCCGATGACTTACGCTGAATTCTATCCGTCTCTGATTGATAGAAAGTTAATTACTCCACGAGACCCTCCCATTGTACCTACTAACCCCCAATGCTGGTACAAGCCTGAGCTTCATTGTGTATATCATTCCGGTGCTCCCGGACATGACGTGGAAAATTGTTATCCCTTGAAGACCAAGGTGCAAGACCTTGTGAGAAGTGGGATTTTGTTTTTCAAGGACGTAGGTCCAAATGTGAGGAAGAACCCATTGCCCGAGCATGGGAAATCTGTCAATATGGTCCAAGGCTTCCCTGGCAAGTACAAGGTCAAATATGTCAGTCATATTCGACAATCGCTGGTCGAGATGCATCGTTTGCTGTGTGATTATAGCCATTATGAACATGACCACGATAGATGTCGAGTTTGTTATGTTAATCAGAGAGGTTGTCGCCAGGTGCGTAAGGATGTTCAGGAAATGCTAGATGAGGGAGTCATTGAGATCCTTCAAAACAGAAATGTTGACGAAGATGCTGTTGAAGTCAACGTAATTTCTTCGGTATTCCGGATACCTGAGCCTGTTGTCATCAAGTATGATGGTAGCAAGCAGAAGGTTTCTCCTGCTCTGACTATTAAGCCAGCCGGCCCGGTACCGTACTCTTCTGAGAAGGCGGTCCCTTATCGTTACAACGCTGTAGCACTGGAGAATGGGAAAGAGGTGCCCCTGCCCTCTTTGTCTGTCGTTAATATTGCCGACGTTAGTGGTTTGACCCGCAGCGGTCGTGTTTTCTCGGCTCCGCCGAAGCCGCAAGCTGACGCTCAAAGGAACGACAATGCTGATTATGCTGAAAGCCCGATTGGGAATGCTGTGAACGCTCCAAATCCGGCACTTGTTGCTAAACCTGCCTCTATGTTGAGAACTCCTACTTCTACTGGCCCGAGTGGCAATACGAAAGAAGATTGTGATGAGATGCTGAGGCTCATCAAGAGAAGTGAGTACAACATTGTAGATCAGCTTCTACAAACGCCATCCAAAATCTCTATATTATCATTGCTGATGAATTCAGAACCACACCGAGAAGCTATGCAGAAGGTGTTGGATGTGGCGTATGTGGATCACGATGTCACAATTGAACAATTTGACAGTATTGTTGCAAATATCACCGCTTGTAACAATTTAAGTTTTTGTGATGCTGATCTCCCCGAGGAGGGAAGAGACCACAACTTGGCATTACACATTTCTATGAGCTGCAAGGATGATGCCATGTCCAATGTGCTGGTGGACACTGGGTCATCATTGAATGTATTGCCAAAGACCACTCTTGCAAAGTTATCATACCAGGGGCCTCCCATGAGGCAGAGTGGAGTAGTTGTGAAAGCTTTTGATGGGTCGCGTAAAACTGTGATTTGAGAGGTTGATCTCCCAGTCAAAATCGGACCAAGTGGTTTCCAGATTACCTTCCAGGTTATGGACATTCACCCATCGTATAGTTGTCTCTTAGGCAGACCATGGATTCACGAGGCAGGCGCCGTGACATCCACCCTACACCAGAAACTGAAGTTTGTAAAGAATAAGAAGTTGGTGGTGGTAGGGGGAGAGAAGGCTCTCCTAGTTAGCCATTTGTCTTTTTTCTCATATATAGATGCTGAGGATGAAGTTGGAACTCCGTTCCAAGCTTTATCTATTGCTGAACCTATTAAGAAGGGAACTCCTTCATTTGCTTCCTATAAAGATGCAAAGTTGGCCATTAAGCATGATGCAACTGCTGGTTTGGAGCAAATGATCGAGCTGGAAGATAACAAATCCCGGGCTGTCATAGGCTATTCTTTTGGTGTCTTTAACAAGTAAGGGTTGTTCAAGAGTGGAGGCTTCATCCACACCGGTCAAGACGAAGAGGCTGCTGCTATTCTGGAAGAAGATGAAGAGGATTCTGGCAGTTTCATCATCCCTGGAGGGATCTGCAATAATTGGGTCGCTGTGGATATTCCGACAGTTATGCATAAGTCAAAGTAATGATCATTGTGTTTAAAAACCCTTCTCCCATGCCAAAAAGGAGGAGTGATGACATTGTTGGCGCATAAATACAATGATATTTTCATTCAATAAATTCATGTTAAATGTTTGTTTTTCCAATTATTTTCCCTTTTCGCTTTTGCATGAAATCGGTGATCACATAAAACCCTAAAAATAAGAATAAAATCAATCTTTTCATCTGCATAATGATTTACTTTGTTTGAATTCTAAAGTCTCTTTTATATCCAAAATCATTATGTAGGTTGATCAAACCCATTGAACATAATGATCCAACACCATCTTCCAACTTTGAATTCCCTGTATTTGAGGCAGAAGAAGATGATGTTGAAGAGATTCCTGATGAGATTACCCGTCTACTTGAACATGAGGAGAAGATCATTCAGCCACATCTTGAGAATCTGGAAACAGTCAACTTGGGGTCTGAAGATTGTGTGCGAGAAGTGAAGATTGGGGCACTTCTAGAAGAATCTGTTAAGAAGGGGTTGATTAAGTTGCTATGAGAATATGTTGACGTCTTTGCCTGGTCATATGAAGACATGCCTGGTCTGGATACAGATATCATGCAACATTTCCTACCTTTGAAGCCTGAGTGCGTGCCTGTGAAGCAGAAGCTCAAAAGAACTCATCCTGATATGGCAGTGAAGATCAAGGAAGAAGTTTAGAAGAAAATTGATGCGAGGTTTCTGGTGACTTCTACATATCATCAATGGGTGGCCAATATTGTGCCCGTGCCTAAGAAAGATGGAAAAGTCCGAATGTGTGTGGATTACAGAGACTTGAATAAAGCTAGTCCAAAAGATGATTTCCCTCTACCACATATTGATATGTTGGTAGATAATACAGCTAAATTCAATGTCTTCTCATTTATGGACGGATTTTCCGGATATAATCAGATCAAAATGGCACCCGAGGATTTGGAGAAGACAACATTCATCACACCTTGGGGAACATTCTGTTATCGAGTGATGCCCTTCGGTTTGAAGAACACCGGAGCCACGTATCAACGAGCTATGACTACCTTGTTTCACGACATGATGCACAGGGAGATCGAGGTATATGTTGACGATATGATTGCTATGTCGAGAACGGAAGTTGAACATGCAGAGCACTTGTTGAAGCTTTTTCAGCGTTTGAGGAAGTATAAGCTTCATCTGAATCCCAACAAGTGTACATTTGGAGTCCGTTCCGGCAAGTTATTGGGCTTTATTGTCAGCGAAAGAGGTATTGAGGTTGATCCTGCAAAGGTTAAAGCAATACAAGAGATGCCTGCGCCCAAGACTGAGAAGCAAGTACGAGGTTTTCTTGGCCGCTTGAATTATATTTCCAGATTTATATCCCACATGACTGCCACATGTGCACCGATATTCAAGCTCCTCCGGAAAGATCAGTCTCACGATTGGACCGAGGATTGCCAAAAAGCTTTTGATAGCATTAAAGAGTATTTATCTGAGCATCCGATTCTGTCTCCACCTGTGGAAGGGAGACCATTGGTAATGTATCTGACAGTTCTTGAAGACTCAATGGGTTGTGTCCTTGGTCAGCAAAACGAATCAGGGAAGAAAGAATATGTTATCTACTATTTGAGTAAGAAATTCACTGATTGTGAGTCTCGATACTCAATGCTTGAGAAAACATGTTGTGCTTTGGCTTGGGCTGCTAAGCGCTTACGCCAGTATATGTTGAATCATACGACTTGGTTGATATCCAAAATGGATTCGATCAAGTACATCTTTGAGAAGCCTGCTTTAACTGGGAGGATTGCCCGTTGGCAGATGTTGTTATCTGAGTATGATATTGAGTATCGAGCTCAGAAGGCTATTAAAGGTAGTATCTTGGCTGACCACTTGGCACATCAACCAATTGAGGATTATCAGTCAGTTCAGTATGACTTCCCAGACGAGGAAATTCTGTATTTGAAAATGAAAGATTGCGATGAGCCTACGCTCGATGAAGGGCCAGAGCCTGGTTCTAGATGGAGTATGGTGTTTGATGGCGCTGTAAATTAATATGGAAATGGTATTGGGGCAGTGATTATTACTCCTCAGGGCACACATTTTCCTTTTACAGCAAGGCTAACTTTCAAATGCACGAATAATATGGCTGAGTACGAGGCCTGTATTATGGGATTGGAAGAGTGCATTGATATAAGGATCAAGCATCTTGATGTTTATGGAGATTCGACCCTTGTTGTTAATCAGATTAAGGGTGAGTGGGAAACGAATTAGCCTGGCCTCATCCCACACAGAGATTATGCGAGGAGGATTTCAACATTTTTTACTGAGGTTGTCTTCCATCATATTCCTCGAGATGAGAATCGGATGCCAGATGATCTTGCTACAATTGCTTCGATGATTGTGGTAAGACTTTGGAATGAAGTTCCCAATATCACTATGATGTGCTTGGACAGACCAACTCATGTATTTGCGGTAGAGGAGGTGCAAGATGATAAGCCGTGGTACTATGATATTAAGTGCTTCCTTCAGAGTCAGATTTACCCGCCTGGGGCACCTGTGAAAGATAGGAAGACTTTGAGGAGATTATTTGGCAGTTTCTACCTCAATGGCGATGTGCTTTATAAGAGAAATTTTGATATGGTGCTGCTCAGATGCGTGGATAGACACGAAGCAGCCCTGTTAATGACTGAGGTCCATGAGGGTTCATTTGGTACTCATTCCAATGGACATGCCATGGCTAGAAAGATGTTGAGAGCAGGCTACTATTGGATGACAATGGAGTCTGACTACTGCAAATATGTGAAGAAATGCCATAAATGTCAGATTTATGCGGATAAGATTCATATTCCTCTGACACTTCTGAATGTGGTTTCATCACCATGGCCTTTCTCTATGTGGGGAATCGACATGATTGGCATGATAGAGCCGAAAGCGTCCAACGGTCACAAATTTATTCTCGTAGCAATTGATTACTTCACCAAGTGGGTTGAAGCGACATCGTATGTGTAAGACCCCAATTTTGACCCTAAGATCCCTCATGGCATCATAACATTGCATTTGCATTGCCTCAAGGATCTTTAGCATCTTGGTTCCCTTTGCCTTTGGGTGGGACTCCTTGTGATTGGTTTGAGATCACCAAGCATGCTTGAATTATACATCATTGTTTCTCTTACTTTTGTTTACTAACCAAAAGCACAAAAATGTGTCACTAACATCTTTTGTTTGAAGCTTGAGTATCATCCAAGACACTTTGTGGGTTCTATTTAGATGATCAGTCAACACAAGGGAATGGCTTGAGATACTTCCAACAGGTTCAAATGGGGTCTATTCGTCAGTCAAAACGTTAATCTTGAAGGAGCAAAAGTTTGTTCATGAGCTGTCATGCTCGCTAGGCGAGCAGAATGGGTCGCCTAGCGAGTCCCAAGAAAAGCCACCAGAATCACCTACGCTCAGAGGAATTTCTTGAACTGTCATGCTCGCTAGGCGAAGTCCACGTGTTTAAAAAAAACGAAAAACGAAAAACGAAAAACGAATAAAATAAAATAAATAAATAAATAAATAAATAAATAAATAAATAAATAAATAAAATATAACAGAATTTTTTTGGACTTGGGCCTCTCTCATTTGAGCCCACAGGTCCACAAAAATCAGGTTATAAATTCAGAGTTTCAGTGAAAGAAAAGGCAATTCTATTCCTATTACCCTGGCAAGGAAAAAGATAGTGAGAGAAGAGCTAACAGAGTTCAGAGCAACCTCCAGAGACTGAAGGGAACTCATCTGCAAAGAGCCAATTCCATCTCATATAAACCCTCAGATTGCTTTGCAAACCCAACCGGGCAATTCAATTTCATTCGATCTCTCCAGTCAGGTTTGCCTTATTCCTGTTGATTCTAAGTGTTGGCAGCAATTTTGGTAAAACAAAGAGTGTTCACAAGATGTCATGTGTGATGTCTTAACATAAGATATCCTATGTACCTGCTGGAGTTAAAGAACATGTGCAAGCAGGATTGTTTCAGAATGCCACTTACAATGCTAAGGCGTCTGATATTGGATGTACCCGATGGAGCTTAATTGGAAGACATACTCATGCAGGATTGTTTCAGATGACATACACAATGTCATGGTATCTGATATGGCTGTACCTGCTATAAAAGGAAATTGGATTATGCAGGATTTTTCCAGATGTCAGACCCGATGTCATGACATCCTGTACACAGAACATTCAGTATGAATGTCTGGTGTTTTAGGATTGCACAATTAATGGCAATCATTGGTTGATTGAAGATATGGCTATCTAGCACATTCTTTCAGGGATTTCAACCAGATTTGTTTATTTTCCAAGGAGATCTTTTTAGCTGATATGAAAAGATTTGATTGGATAATATATTTAGGGTTTTCAAGCTGTCCAATGTTTCTATAAAAAGGGACTCATAAAACCTGTTCGAACACACAACCAAGACTGAGCAAAATTTAGAGAGAGAGCTAGGGTTTGTGTCTGTAGGTCATTCAAGTCATCCATTGATGATTGAATTGGACTGATTTGTCTTCTTGATCAAAGCTTTGAAGCAAGATCAAGAGTGTGTCTTCTTGATTGAAACTGTGAAGTAAAATTAAGAGTTTGTAATTGAAAAGTATTTTCTTTTCACAAGGGATTGTTGTTTAAAATCACGAGTGTGTGATTGTAAGGGAAGTGAGTGGGTTCTCATATCTAAGAGTGCTTAGGTAGAAATTGCACGGGTAGAGATTAGGTGAGAAAGACTGTAACTTGGTGAAGTGTACGGATAGTCTTTGAACTAATTCTATTATAGTGAATTTCCTTCCTGGCTTGGTAGCCCCCAGACATAGGTGAGGTTCACCGAACTGGGTTAACAATTGCTTGTGTTATTCGCTTTGCCATTCTGTTTATTTTATCCATTGTGTATTAGCAGATATCAGTGTCGTGACATTACCTTCGACATCTTATATCTGATACCAGAATTTCAATTGGTATCAGAGCAGGCATCCTGCTCTGGTTCTGGGTGAGATCTAGGGGCTATACTTTCTGGTACAATGGAGAGAGATGGAGGATCTGTTCATAGGCCACCAATTTTGGATGGTTCTAACCATGACTATTGGAAACCTAGAATGGTAGCATTTCTGAAATCCCTTGATAACAAGGCTTGGAAAGCAGTGCTAACAGGTTGGGTGCATCCTGTCATTACTAAAGAAGGAGAAGCCACCACTGAGAAGAAGCCTGAAGAACAATGGTCCAAGGAGGAGGATGATCTTGCTCTTGGAAACTCTAAAGCCTTGAATGTAATATTCAATGGGGTAGACAAGAATATTTTCAGGCTGATAAACAACTGTGAAGTGGCCAAAGATGCTTGGGACACTCTCAAGGTCACTCATGAAGGCACCTCTAGGGTAAAGATGTCTAGACTTCAGCTGCTCACCTCCAAGTTTGAAAACTTAAGGATGAAAGAAGATGAAAACATTCATGAATTTCACATGAGTATCCTTGAGATAGCTAATGCTTCAGGAGCCCCGGGAGAGAAGATGACAGATGAAAAGTTGGTGAGAAAAATACTTAGGTCACTCCCTAAGAGATTTGCAATGAAGGTGACTGCCATAGAAGAGTCTCAAGACATCTCCAACATGAGGGTAGATGAGTTAATTGGCTCCCTCCAAACCTTTGAGATGGGATTGATTGAGGGAACTGAAAAGAAAACCAAGAGCATTGCCTTTGTATCCAACACAGAAGAGGAAAACAGTCAAGATTTGGATAAAGAGTGGGCCAATGAAGTTGCAATGCTGGGGAGACAGTTTAACAGACTGTTAAAGAAAATGGATGTCAGATCCAAGGCAAATGTCAAGAACATCTCATCTGACAACAATGCTGGAAGAAAAGAAAGAGCAGATGAGAAGCCCAAAGAAGGAAAAGAGGTTCAGTACTATGAATGTGATGGGTATGGACACATCAGGTTTGAATGTGGAACCTACCTTAAGAAACAGAAGGTGAGTCTTGCTGTCACATGGTCTGATGAGAGTGATACTGAAGAGGCTGTAAATCTTGTGATTGCTTTGACAGGAAGATGGGAATCTGAATCAAGTGATGGTGAGGTAACCTTTGAGGAATTGGCCTCTACCTACAGAGAGCTGTGTCAGAAAAGTGTTGAGCTGAACAAGCAGTCTTTAAATCAGGAGAAAGACATAACTCAACTTGAAAATGAGAAGTTAGAATTCTTGGAAACCATCTCCAAATTGAAAACAGAAGTTGTGGCTCTAAAGGTCAAGCTAGATGAAGATCAACAAGTTGAGAGTCAGAAGATAGTCCAATTGGAGAAAGAAAAAGCAGACCATGTGGAAACCATCTTCAAGCTAAAGACTGAAGTTGTGCTCTTAAACTCAAAACTAGAAGAGACAACCAAGTATGTAAGGATGCTGAACAATGGATCTGATTCCTTAGACAAGATTCTTCTAACTGGACAAATCACAGGAGTCAAATCTGGATTAGGGTACCATAAAACTAAGGCTGAAAGTAGTTACCCTGGCTGCAAACCTCAAGCTAAACCTAAATGCAACAATAGTAAGAGCAGTTCCAAGATGTCACATCATATGTCACACCATCAGAAGAAAGATCAGCAGAAAGACAAACACCAAAGATGGAGATGTCATTACTGTGGGAAATTTGGACACTCAAGGCCCTTCTGCTATCAGTTGTATGGTTACCCTACCCCCTTTCATCAGTATCATCAAAAGAGCAAACACCAAAGATGGAAATGTCAATACTGTGGGAAAGTTGGAAACTCTAGGTCTTCCTGCTATAAGCTGTATGGTTATCCTAGCCATGTTCATCAACAGACTCACTATCAACCCAGACCCAAACATCACAGGCCTATCAACAAGAAGCAATGGGTTCCTAAGACTAATGTTACAAGTCTAATAGCTCACAAAGAAGAGTGGTATTTTGATAGTGGTTGCTATAGACACATGACTGGGAACTCAGACTTGATAACTGATCTTCACCCTCATGACTTAAGCTATGTAACCTTTGGTGATGGAGCTAAAGGTGAAATAAAGGGGATAGGCAAGCTTGAGTGTCCTGGAGCTCCTAAACTTGACAATATTCTACTGGTCAAGGGCTTGACTTCAAATTTAATAAGCATCAGTCAGCTAGGGGATCAAGGTCTGAATATCATCTTTACTAAAACTGAATGTCTGATTGTGAACAAAGACAGTGAAGTAATTATGAAAGGAATCAGGACTGTAGGTGTTTAATTGGCTGCATTATATGGTAAAACACTAATGTCTTGACTGATGTCATGACATGTATGTGTGACTACATTGTAGTTACTGCAGGACTAGCTAACACAGGATTTATTGAATGTCAAACTGGATGTTGTGACACTCATACCTGTTAACAGATACTAAGGAATAGAACAGCAGGAGTTCTGTTAGAACTTAGTATGTATTTGCAGTCTGGTTATCAAGGAAGAACCATACCTGGCATAAGGCCTACTGACTGAATGTCAAACTGGATGTTATGACATTCATCATTGAAAGCAGCTGCTGAAGATTAGACAGAGTGGTGTTCTGTTATACTTCAGCATGTAACTTAGTTTGTTCTTCAAGAGAATAACAGAACTAACTTAAGGCCAAATGTGTAAATGTTAAGTTGGACACTTTGACATTTATTAATGTAAGCTGTTACTGTAGTATGGTCATTTTGATCATGTACAGGTCAGCAAAATTGTACAGTCTGTTTTCTGGAAAAACAGACTCAGCATATGGACCTTGATGTCAAGCTGAATGTCGTGACATTCATGCCTGACAGCATATGCTAAATTGTAGGTTGTTCAGTTTTCTGTTTCAGCTTTTTCTCAGGCTATTCTTTAGGGATTCAACAGCTGAGAGAAAATCCAGGAAATCAACAACCAAGCTACGTTCAATGAACCTAACAAATAGCCTATTTGTTAGTAACCTAAATGTTGAATTTATGGGAACTTGAGTGACCTTAAATTCAGAAGAATACAGGTGCAAAAGCCCAGGTGCTGCAATATAAAAAGGAAGGCGTTCCTTCATTCAGTTTCGGGGATTTTGAGGCGTGAAGATTAAGTGTGTCCATCATACTTCACTGCTGTATTTTTGTGAGTCTTGTATTAGACGTATCTTGTAAGCCAAGTCATTATCAAGTAGATGATAGCTTTGGCATAGGGTGTTCATTGAGTTGTAAGTGTTGTGTCACTCAAAGCTTTTAAGCGTGAGTGCTGTGTATCTTGATTTAAGCTGTGAAGCATAATCAAGAGTTGTTTTTGAAGTGTGACTTCAAAGTGTCTTTAATATCACTGAGGTGATTGAGGGGGAGTGAGTAGGAACTCTGATCTTAGTGTAAGATTGAAATTGCATTGGGTAGGGATTAAGTGATAAGTTGTAAACGGGTGAGTTTAGCTTTGAATTGATACTACTAATAGTGGATTTCCTCCCTGGCTTGGTAGCCCCCAGACGTAGGTCATGTTGGACTGAACTGGGTGAACAATTATTTGTGTTATTTACTGCACTTACTGTTAAGTTCTGCATAATCCCTGTCTGTGCAGAATTGGATGTCATAACAACCAGTGTGACATCCAAAGTCTGATAACTAGAATTTCAATTGGTATCAGAGCAGGCACCCTGCCTGTGAAGTTCTGGGTGAGATCTAGGGAAGTTACTTTCTAGTACCATGGACAAGGACTTAGGACACTCAAACAGACCACCCATGTTGGATGGATCTAATTATGATGACTGGAAGCCTCGTATGATAGCCTTCTTAAGGTCTCTAGACAGCAAAGTCTGGAGAGCTGTCAACAAAGGATGGGAACATCCAGTGAGGACAGGTGAAGATGGAGTCAGTGTGCAGATTCCTGAAGAAGAGTGGGACAAGGAGCAAGAGGCGTTAGCTCTTGGAAATTCCAAGGCCTTGAATGCACTGTTCAATGGAATCAGCAAGAACATCTTCAGGTTGGTACACCATTGTGAACTAGCTAAGGAAGTTTGGGATACCCTCAAGGTAACTCATGAAGGTACTTCCAAGGTGAAGATGTCCAAACTTCAGATGTTGACCACCAAGTTTGAAAATCTAAGGATGAAAGAGGATGAGACTATTCATGACTTTCACATGAATATTCTTGAAATTGCAAACACCTCTGGTGGACTAGGTGAGAAAATGGCTGAAGAGAAACTTGTAAGAAAGATTCTCAGGTCATTGCCTAAGAGATTTGCTATGAAGGTCACAGCCATAGAGGAGGCGCAGGACATCTGCAACATGAAGGTGGATGAGCTCATTGGTTCTCTCCAAACCTTTGAAATGGGCTTAGGTGAGTATGCTGAGAAAAAGAACAAAAGCATAGCTTTTGTATCTAATGCTGAAGAGGAGTCAGAAGCAGGATATACTGGAGGTGATGAAAGTATATCAGAAGCCTTAGCCATGCTTGGGAGACAGTTCAACAAGCTCATAAAGAAATTTGATCAACAGGGTAGATCCAATGTCAAGAACGTCCCGTCTGACATAAAGAAAAGATCAACTTATGAAGAAAAGGCCAACCAAGGCAAGGGAATCCAGTGCCATGGATGTGAAGGATATGGTCATAGTAAGGCTGACTGCCCTACCCTTCTCATGAGGCAAAGGAAAGGGCTGTCTGTCACCTGGTCGGAAGAAGACACTGAGAGTGAATCTGAAGGAGAATCGGCCAAACGTGTCACTGCTCTGAACAGTGTCTGTGCCTCAGAGGATAACTCAAGTGGAGATGAACTCACCTTGGATGAGCTTGCTGTCTCATATAAAGAATTATGTGTTAAAAGTGCAGAAGTTTGCATCCAAGGAGAAAAGCATAAGAAACTCATCAAAGAGCTAGAAGCTGAGAAACTAGAGCAGCTGAAAGTCATAGAGGGTCTGAAGGGTGAGATTTCGTTGCTGATCTCTAAGCTAGACCAAATGACCAAATCCATCAAAATGTTGAATAAGGGATCTGACACCTTGGAAGAAATCCTGAAGATAGGACAGAAGTCTGGAACCACATATGGGTTAGGCTTTGGGAAAAGATCCTCAACTGAACGCAAACGTCCAAAGGCTAAAGTTTAGAAATCCAAAGGGAAGTCACATCCAAAGTCACAACATCGAGGAACCAGAATGAACAATCATCAGAAGAAGAAATTCAAGAGATGGAAATGTCATTACTGCGGTAGATTCGGTCACATAAAACCATTCTGCTACAGGCTGCATGGTTACCCAAACCAGACCCCTCAAGGTAGGCCTAAGAAAAAGGTGTCTATGCATAATGCCCCCATTAAGAAAAAAACATGGGCGGCTAAGCAGACTCCTCAGGTCAATCCTAAGCAGCTGGCATCTAAGATTCACTTCTCACCTGAGAAGCAACAGTGTGTTGCTAACCTTGCTCACACTTCTTCAAGGGGACATATCAGACAAGATTGGTACCTTGATAGTGGCTGCTCAAGGCATATGACTGGGATGAACAACCTAGTGGTGAATCTACATCCCTCTAACACCAAGTCTGTGACTTTAGGTGATGGAACTAAAAGAGAAGTCATGGGTGTTGGGAAGCTGGACTGTCCAAAAACTCCAAAATTGAGTGATGTATTGTTAGTAAAAGGACTAACTGTGAACCTCATAAGCATAAGCCAGCTGTGTGACCAAGGATACAAGGTGGAATTTACCAAGGGAGGATGTGTGGTGTTGAATGGGTGCAATCAAGAAGTGATGAGAGGAGATAGATCCAAAGATAATTGCTATCTATGGAAACCTAAAGACTCTATCAACCGTCCCAAGTGTCTTTTGGCCAAGGGAGATCAGGAAGGGAAACTGGGACATGGAAGACTTGATCCCCCTCAGGTAAAAGGAGTGAAGAAGAGCATTTCCAAGGGAGCTATGAGAAGAGTCTCATATCTGTCTTTAGATAAAAGGACAGACTATGGAAAGTGTCTGCTCAAAAGTAGAGAGCCCTTGGTTCCCATTGGTCATCATACAACTGAGATGACAGCAAGGGATAGACAGAGGAGTGTGTTATTGACGTCTGCAGAAACTCAGTACCTATCTTGTGGTGGCAGGTGGTCATCTCTAGTTTGGAGGAACCAGATGCAGACAGAGTACAATGTCACCCAGAATGTCATGACATTGTACATTACTAAGTGTGAAAATAGTAAGGACAAAAAGGGAATGTGTGCGTCTGAAAAGTTATAGCAACTAATGAAGTTAGTTAGCTACTGTTTAATAAGTCAAGTTATTAAACAAATAGTGAGCGCTGAGTGGTCAAAATCTAATAGACCTTACTCTTGCATAAAGCGTTTCACATTCAGTCGTTTCATTCTCCACTCGTGCAAACCCTCGTCCAAAGAAACGATTCATCTTCCCTCTCAGATTTTCAGCATGGCTCGTCAATCCGATACCTCCTCGTACACCACCATGTCTGATTCTCTCAGCACCGAGTCTTACCACCCTACCCGGGAGGATCCAGTTGTTGACGCTGCAACTTCATCCCATGCAAGAAGACCTAAGGAAACGGTCACCGGGTTTTCATCAGAAATCGCTCTTGATGAACACACAAGGGAAGGGTCAAGGTATGTACACAACTCCATTGCAACTATCGTCACTCAGATACTATCTGGCAATCGAGATGTTCCTGGGGTTTCTGTTCCCTTGAACACAATCATTCCTGACATTGCTGCATGTCAAGATAAAGCTGTAGTGTTGAGAAAAAATGTCACTGACAATGTTGAGCAACCAGATGCTCATGAGGGATCAAAGATTGAAAAACCCTCAGGCAAAGTGAGAGGTGAGAAGGCCAATGTTACTCAAGGTGTTGAGGACAATCCTAGGGCTGAAACGATTAACGTGGAAGAGCTCTCGGACAATGAACTTCTGGCTACAGTTGTCCCTAGGATAGCCAAGAGAGTTAGGTCTAGAAGGGAGAAAAAGGCTGTGGAGCAGAAGTCCCCATCCAAGGAAGTTGGTGAAACAAATCCTCACAAGCAACCAGAGTCAGAGAATGCACACAAGAGGAAAGGCTATGGACCTACAAAAGCTTGGAGCAAAGAGGTGCCTAAGAAGTTGAAGACCAAGGCTGTGGTGGTTGAGTCTGAATCTGATGTCCCATGTGATGTCACAACATCCATGTCCAGGAAGAAGCCTTCTTCCAGCAGGCTGGCAACCAGTGTCCCAGAAGTTTCCATTGACAATGTGTCCTTCCACTTTGCCTCTAGTGTTAACAGGTGGAAGTATGTATACCACAAGAGGCTGGCATTGGAGAGAGAACTGGCCCAGAATGCACTGGAGTGTAAGGAAATTGTGGATCTCATCAAAGAAGCAGGACTGATGAGAACTGTGAGTAAACTCCCTAAATGCTATGAGACCTTAGTGAAGGAATTCATTGTTAATCTGTCTGAGGAGTGTGCTGATGGGAAATCCAGAGAATTTAGAAAGGTCTATGTGCGTGGCAAATGCGTGACCTTTTCCCCCTCTGTGATAAATCAGTATCTGGGAAGAGCGGATGAAGAGCAACCAGAGCTTGAAGTGACTGACAATACAGTCTGTCAAGTCATCACAGCAAAGCAAGTCCGAAAATGGCCTCTCAAAGGGAAGCTAGTGGCCAGCCAACTAAGTGTTAAGTATGCAATGCTACACAAAGTTGGAGCAGCCAACTGGGTACCCACTAACCACAAGTCAACTGTGTCTGTGGCATTAGGGAAGTTCATCTATGCAGTGGGAACCAAGGCAAAGGTGAACTATGGTGCTTACATATTTGATCAGACAATGAAGCATGCTGGGAGCTTTAGTGTGAAGGGACCCATTGCCTTTCCATCCCTCATATGTGGAATTGTGCTGAATCAATTTCCACACATCCTGACAGATAATGACTTCGTGAAAAGAAGAGAGAGTCCATTGGCTTTCAGCTACAAACTGTTCCTGGGCAAGCATGTCCCTGACATTGTCTTGACATCGGGAGAGACTTCCAAAGCTGGCAACCAACCAGACAAAGCTGATGTTATTGCAGTTCTCAAAGAGACCTGCAAAGAGCTGGAAGCTAGAAAGCATGCACTGGAACAGCTCATCTTGCAACTGGAGTCTACTGCTGAGGACACGGATGGAGCTGATGGGCAAATTGCTGAGGAGGAGGAAGAGGCCAGCTCTGAAGAGGAGGCTGATGAGGAGGCTGATGATGAGGCTGAGGATTAATCACGTCTTTTGTGTTTTTCTGTCATGTGTGTAATTCTAATTACTATTTGTGGATCTGTAAATTAAAGTGTTGCTTTGGCAACATTTTTGACAAAAAGGGGGAGTGACAAGTGATACCCCAGGACAACAGAAGTTTACATTGTTAAACTTTATTAAAACAGGTTCTCATTCATGACAGATTGAAGTTTTCCCCTACTGCAGCTGCTGTGTGATGAAGTGTGTATGTAGCTTCTGTGTATGCTGTTGTATGCCTCTGTGTGTATGCTGATATGTGTGTGAAGTTTTTATTTAACTTCCCCCCCCCTGCAGCTGATGTTGAAGTTTAGGTGCAACTTCTAATATGTGTGCTGCTATGTGAAGTTTTTATTTAACTTCCATGTGTGTGAGTGTGCTGCCACTCTGAGTGTATTAGCTAGTATTATTTCCTGCTAGGTGTGTGATTCCGCTGCCATGAACTCTGTTATGGGGATCAAAGTGTTTTAGCCAAAAATTTGCCAAAGGGGGAGTTTGTAGGTGTTTAATTGGCTGCATTATATGGTAAAACACTAATGTCTTGACTGATGTCATGACATGTATGTGTGACTACATTGTAGTTACTGCAGGACTAGCTAACACAGGATTTATTGAATGTCAAACTGTATGTTGTGACACTCATACCTGTTAACAGATACTAAGGAATAGAACAGCAGGAGTTCTGTTAGAACTTAGTATGTATTTGCAGTCTGGTTATCAAGGAAGAACCAGACCTGGCATAAGGCCTACTGACTGAATGTCAAACTGGATGTTATGACATTCATCATTGAAAGCAGCTGCTGAAGATTAGACAGAGTGGTGTTCTGTTATACTTCAGCATGTAACTTAGTTTGTTCTTCAAGAGAATAACAGAACTAACTTAAGGCCAAATGTGTAAATGTTAAGTTGGACACTTTGACATTTATTAATGTAAGCTGTTACTGTAGTATGGTCATTTTGATCATGTACAGGTCAGCAAAATTGTACAGTCTGTTTTCTGGAAAAACAGACTCAGCATATGGACCTTGATGTCAAGCTGAATGTCGTGACATTCATGCCTGACAGCATATGCTAAATTGTAGGTTGTTCAGTTTTCTGTTTCAGCTTTTTCTCAGGCTATTCTTTAGGGATTCAACAGCTGAGAGAAAATCCAGGAAATCAACAACCAAGCTACATTCAATGAACCTAACAAATAGCCTATTTGTTAGTAACCTAAATGTTGAATTTATGGGAACTTGAGTGACCTTAAATTCAGGAGAATACAGGTGCAAAAGCCCAGGTGCTGCAATATAAAAAGGAAGGCGTTCCTTCATTCAGTTTCGGGGATTTTGAGGCGTGAAGATTAAGTGTGTCCATCATACTTCACTGCTGTATTTTTGTGAGTCTTGTATTAGACGTATCTTGTAAGCCAAGTCATTATCAAGTAGATGATAGCTTTGGCATAGGGTGTTCATTGAGTTGTAAGTGTTGTGTCACTCAAAGCTTTTAAGCGTGAGTGCTGTGTATCTTGATTTAAGCTGTGAAGCATAATCAAGAGTTGTTTTTGAAGTGTGACTTCAAAGTGTCTTTAATATCACTGAGGTGATTGAGGGGGAGTGAGTAGGAACTCTGATCTTAGTGTAAGATTGAAATTGCATTGGGTAGGGATTAAGTGATAAGTTGTAAACGGGTGAGTTTAGCTTTGAATTGATACTACTAATAGTGGATTTCCTCCCTGGCTTGGTAGCCCCCAGACGTAGGTCATGTTGGACCGAACTGGGTGAACAATTACTTGTGTTATTTACTGCACTTACTGTTAAGTTCTGCATAATCCCTGTCTGTGCAGAATTGGATGTCATAACAACCAGTGTGACATCCAAAGTCTGATAACTAGAATTTCAAGGACCAATAACAACTGCTACATGTGGAGCTCTCAAATGGATAACCCCTCTAAGATGAATACAGTTGCAAGAAGGATCATCAAGGGAAAGGAAAAGTGTCAGATAAGGGTGCTAATATCTAACCTCAAGGAAGAAAAGGTCATGATGGCCCAAACACCTGAACACATGACTGGTGGTATGAAGTCTGAAGGTAGTGAGAGCTTTGCTGGAACTGAGACACAAGGAACTATGTCTGCTGAAAACAACAATGCTCAACATGGGTGGACGAAATTACTAAGAATTATCTACAATGTCACACTCAATGCTATGACATTGTACTATGACAACTTGACTACAAAGGATTTGTATGATGAAAAGGGAAAATTAGGGGCTTGGCTTCTTGAGAAAATATGGCAATTAATGTGGAGTGGAAAAGGCAAGAAAAATATTGTCTGCCCAATGAAAAGAAAAAGCCACATTAATAATGAATCATCTCCTAGTATTGGAAATAGCATCTATTTCATTTGCACACTCTGCCTGAACACAATTCTTTCCATCCTCATTAAACTTCTCAAAGAACCTCTGCTAGGGCAAAGAAAGTTTTCTCAAAAGTTCAACAACATGTCTCAACATCCGTCAACATCTAGCTCAAAATCCTTTCATACTAGAACTTCCTCCATGGAATTTTTAGAAGAAGAGTTGACAGACGCAACCCCTCTGCGTATGATACCAGGTGATGTTCCAGGCTCCCCTTCTATGGCTAGAGCTAAACAAAGCAACACTCCTGAAGAATCGCCTGAGAAAGAGGACATGCACTCTACTGACCGCATCATAAGAAACCTAGTTACTAGGATACTGAATGAAGAGGCAAGTGAAGTAAAGGAAGTCATGAAGTTAATTAAGACAGCTGGTCTTGTGAAAACTGTGACTACTCTGCCTCAGTGCTATGAGGGGTTAGTCAAAGAATTCATTGTGAACATCCCTGAGGAGATATATGAAAGAAACAACAGGGAGGGCTGCAAAAATTTTGTAAGGGGTAAGTGTGTGAAACTTTCACCTACTATCATCAACAAGTTCCTAGGAAGAGGAACTAATGGAGGAGTAGATCTAGAGACCACAAACAATGAGGTCTGTAGAATTATTACAGCTGGCCAAGTTAAGGAATGGCCTAGTAGGAAACACCTATCAGCTAGTAAGCTCACTGTGAAGTATGCTATTCTGCATAAGATTGGTTCAGCAAATTGGGTACCTACTAATCACATATCTACCATCTCCATTGCTCTTGGGAGGATCATTCATGCCATTGGAACTAAGATAAACTACAATTTTGGAAAGTTTGTGTTTGATCAAACCATCAAACATGCCTCCACCAATGCTGTAAAGTTGCCCATTGCATTCCCCTCTATCATCTGTGGCATCATTCTGAGTCAACAACCAGGAATCCTGAGTACAAGTGATATTCCAAGCAGGAGAAAGACCCCTCTATCAATTCACTATAAGCTTTTTGAGGGTAGTCATGTCAATGATGTTGTTATGACATATGACAGAAGGGAACCTGCATCTCAAGGGAGCCTAATTAATCAATTGAAAGATACCTGCAAGGAATTAGAGGAAGGTATGAAGGTGGCCAAGGCAAGAAAAGAAGCTTTGGAAGCCCTTATCTGTAGCCTTGAAAAGGAGGAGTTAGAAAAGGCTGGAAAGGATTCAGATGGAAAACCACAATCCAGTGGCAGCTCCAGAAGCTCTGAGGGTTATGAAGATGAAGATGAAGGTGAAGGAGATACTTCTTCTTCTGATTAATTGTCCCTGGCTGTATCGAAGACTTGGAGGGGTGCTGGAAGGTGTGGTGGAAGCTGGGCTGCTGTTTTGAAGGCTGTTGTCTTGTTTGTTTTTGTATTTTGTGGCAGTCCTCTTGATGAGTTCCTTGGATTTATTCATTGTCTCAGCGTTTTTGCTGTGTATAATGATGGTTGTGTACTTCCTGAATATTATGTTTTAACATGCTTAATGTTATAACATCTGTTTTAACTTTCTCTACTAGGCTAATAGACATTTATTTTGTCTGATTGGTCACCTTTGGTCAATTTTGACTAAAAAGGGGGAGAAGTGCTTGATATGGAAGTTGTATGTGGCTTATCAGAAGGACAACTATTATTGAAAGAGGTGCACAGGTGCTGTTGTTGTAGCAGATGTCAGTATGACATTCTGGCTGGTACAGGTACTAGAGTTCAGTAGCTGTTCTTTGGTGAATGCACAGATTTAGGGGGAGAAGAAGTACCCTTGTGCACTGTGCATTTGTGTGTCTTACTAGTTGCATCCATAACTAGTAATTCTGTTGATTGTTGCACAAATTTAGGGGGAGGAGAAGTACGCTTGTGCATATGTGTATTACTAGTAGCCATAGCTAGTAATTGTGTTTTGCTTCTGCTGCTGATTAAACTACTGTTATGTGGTTTAACTGCTGATAGTTTGCCTTGTGAACAAAAAGGACAGATATGTGTTTTAGCCAAAATTTGCCAAAGGGGGAGTTTGTTGATTCTAAGTGTTGGCAGCAATTTTGGTAAAACAAAGAGTGTTCACAAGATGTCATGTGTGATGTCTTAACATAAGATATCCTATGTACCTGCTGGAGTTAAAGAACATGTGCAAGCAAGATTGTTTCAGAATGCCACTTACAATGCTAAGGCGTCTGATATTGGATGTACCTGCTGGAGCTTAATTGGAAGACATACTCATGCAGGATTGTTTCAAATGACATACACAATGTCATGGTATCTGATATGGCTGTACCTGCTATAAAAGGAAATTGGATTATGCAGGATTTTTCCAGATGTCAGACCCGATGTCATGACATCCTGTACACAGAACATTAAGTATGAATGTCTGGTGTTTTGTGATTGCACAATTAATGGCAACCATTGGTTGATTGAAGATATGGCTAGCTAGTGCATTCTTTCAGGGATTTCAACCAGATTTGTTTATTTTCCAAGGAGATCTTTTCAGCTGATATGAAAAGATTTGATTGGAAAATATATTTAGGGTTTTCAAGCTGTCCAATGTTTTTATAAAAAGGGACTCAGAAAACCTGTTTGAACAAACAACCAAGACTGAGCGAAATTTAGAGAGAGAGCTAGGGTTTGTGTCTGTAGGTCATTCAAGTCATCCATTGATGATTGAATTGGACTGATTTGTCTTCTTGATCAAAGCTTTGAAGCAAGATCAAGAGTGTGTCTTCTTGATTGAAACTGTGAAGTAAAATCAATAGTTTGTAATTGAAAAGTATTTTCTTTTCACAAGGGATTGTTGTTTAAAATCACGGGTGTGTGATTGTAAGGGAAGTAAGTGGGTTCTCATATCTAAGAGTTCTTAGATAGAAATTGCACGGGTAGAGATTAGGTGAGAAAGACTGTAACTTGGTGAAGTGTACGGATAGTCTTTGAACTAATTCTATTATAGTGAATTTCCTTCCTGGCTTGGTAGCCCCCAGACGTAGGTGTGTTGCACCGAACTGGGTTAACAATTGCTTGTGTTATTCGCTTTGCCATTCTGTTTATTTTATCCATTGTGTATTAGCAGATATCAGTGTCGTGACATTACCTTCGACATCTTATATCTGATACCAGAATTTCAATTCCCATTACTTTATACTTTTAATTTGAATGCTCTGAATGTATGAGGTATTATGAGTGAATTTGATACCCTTTTGATGCATGTGTTTGACAAGAGGTTTAGGCCTCCTACCCTTGGTTGCTTTTTGTGAGCTTTTTGTGAATTTTAATGGCATGATTCATGTGGTTACATTTTGATTTAGGGGCAACTCTTGATTACCCTATCTTGTTTCTCTAACCTGTTTATTGAGTTTTGTTTTGTGAGGGCTCATATGACTCTTGCAGAGATGGCTTGCCTGGTGTTCCACTTTATTTGTGGGATACCACCTGGAGGTTTATTCCGATTACTTGTACTGACTCGCTTTCTTTGATGGTGTCTAGCTTGAGAGATCTCTGGGTTTCTTATCTCTTTAATTGCTGTTACTTCGGATCTTTATCTGTACGGTAGATCTCTCGATCCCTTTACTTTTCCCGCATGTTACCGATTTCTTAGGTTTCGTATAGCCTCTCATGGCATGTCATTTAAGGTAGCGCGGTTCCTTCATCTAGGACTTCCTTTTTGCATGAGCATCCCTAAACACCCTAACTCATTGATTTTTCTTCTCCTAAGAACACGTTATTTCCTTCTACTACAGGCGAGTAAGTCTCCAAAGGTCGAGCATCCGGTAGATTGCGTAGTAACGTCGTTCACCCCAAAACACAACCCTTACCCCATAGGTGGTCGAACTACGTTTTGCTCTGATTTTCATCCCAGATGAGATACGTAGGCATAAGACGCGATGTCTTAGCGAGCACACTCCCATTTACCCCATAGGTAGCCGAGCTACGAAGACTCTGATTCTCAGATTCAGATGAGATACGTATGCAGTGGATGCGACGTCCGTGTGAGTCATTTTCTTTTGACCCTTCTTTTAGTAAGTAGTACATTAGATAAACATACACGCTTTTCTCATCCCTTCAATCATGTTTGCACAAATAAATTTTCACAAAAAACAACAACCTTTGCAACAAATGTGAAAAGGGCTCCCTAGGAGTACCTAGGATGCTTTGGGTGCCTAATACCTTCCCATTGCATAACCAACCCCCTTACCCAGATCTCTGATATTTTTACTAGTTTTTGATTCGATTAAACTTTTAGGTTTTTGTTCGCTTTCTAACCATTCCTTTGGATAAATAGAAGTGCGGTGGCAACTCGACTTGTATGATTTACCTTGGATTTAGTCAATATCTCTAATGGTAACAAATACCCCGCTACAGAAAAGTGGCGACTCTGCTGGGGACTACAATTTGCCTAGTGGGTTTTGCCTACTTTTCATATTTGTTGTATTGTATATTTTTCTTTGTGTGACATATTTTTGTGCAATTTGGGATTACTGTATTGTATGTAATGATTGAATTGTTTGAATATTAATTCCTTGTATGCTTGGTGATCTTTGTGAGATGAGTTCTATACCCGAACTCAAGTGCACTTAGGATAGGAGAATGGCATAGTCTTGTCGACTTGTGTGGAGTTATTCCTTAGCAAGTTGACTTGCAAGCCCATTCACTTCGTGGAGGTCATGTTGGGATCAATAATGTCACACAAGTAAGTTGTGGTTAGACATTACTCTTTCCAATATAGACCTTATAAGCCAAGGACCTTAGTTTACCAAGCCCATCTTGGCCTATTCTTAGGATGTAGTGCGAAAGTCGTTCAAGTGTAAGATTTGATACGATTGTTACGCGATACTACACTCATAAGAGTCTCTCTTGAGAATATTTTCGGAATACGAGTAGTCGTTTCTCCAATAATATCCGAAAGATGGGATGATGACTATGGGAACCTCTTGTGGAACATGTTTGGCAGGTTTAAACCCTAGTACACTCCCTTTTGGGTGGTTCTTAACCTAACTTCATGCTCGTGACTTACAACAAACCCTTGATTCATGGTTGATCCGTTCATGAATCCTTAATATCAATGGAACTTGGGTGTTGATAAGGTGTAAACCATAATCCACCAAAATGGATGATTGATATTAAGGATAACATGATCCATCCCATGACCTTTGTTTGGTGTGCTTTGCTTGATCCTTGAGTGTGATTGTTGCATTCATGCATTCATGCACCCATTTGCATCCATATCATCAATAAATAAGAAAATTTTCAAGGAACTTAAGGAGTTTATTTGCAAAATTTTCAGACATGGAAAGACAAAGAAGGAATACAAAGAAGTACAACTTCAGGCAACCAGATTTGAAAGAGTTAAGGAATCTGACATCCTATGTATTAGATCCTTTGGGTTTCAAGGCTCGTTTTAGGAAGCTTCTTCCTCTTCTGACTACTCAGGTGGATGAAGGATTGGTGAGTGTATTGGTGCAGTTTTATGATCCCTTGTACCGTTGCTTCACGTTTCCGGATTTTCAGCTTTTGCCTACCCTTGAGGAGTATGCTTACCTTGTGGGTATACCTATTCTAGACCAGTTGTTGTTCAGTGGCTTGGAGAGTATTCCTACTTCTCAAGAGATAGCTGACATGTTACACATAGATGAATCTCAGGTTGGTGCTCATATGACTACCAAAGGTGGAATTCAAGGTCTCCCTTCTGAGTTCCTCATTGCTCAAGCTACTATATATGGGAAGGCCATGAGTGAGGATGCCTTTGAAGCCATATTTGTATTTCTCATCTATGGATTGATATTGTTCCCCAACATCGACAAGTTTATGGATGTGGACGCTATTAGGATCTTCTCTACTCTTAATCCCGTTCCGACTCTGTTGGGAGATACCTACTTCTCTTTGCATATGAGGAATGCAAAGGGTGGTGGCGCCATTGTGTGTTGTTTGCCTCTGTTGTATAAGTGGTTTATTTCTCACTTACCTCAGACGGTCGCTTTCAAGGAGAACAAGGAATGTCTACGGTGGTCCACGAGACTTATGTCTCTCAATAATGATGATATCTCTTGGTATAACCATGTGTATGATGGTGTGCGGATTATTGACTCTTGTGGCGAATTCTCCAATGTACCTCTTCTTGGTACATGTGGTGGGATTAACTACAATCCTGTTTTGGCACGTCGGCAGCTTGGGTTCCCCTTAAAGGATAAACCCAATAACATTCTGTTAGAGGGTGTATTCTTTCAGGATGGTAAAGATCCCCAAGGCTTGAAAGCTAGGACGGTCCGCGCTTGGCGCAAGATTCATAGGAAAGGAAGGAAAGAGTTGGGTCCTAAGAATTGCATCGCTTTAGAGCCCTACACTATTTGGGTTAGGAAGAGGACGTCTGAGTATCTCATGCCTTACGAGTATCCGAGACCTACACCTATGATTATGGCTGGGCCTTCAACTCTCCCTAATCAAGGAGTAGAGGAGTTGAGAGACGAAGACCGTTCACGTGCCTGGATCCGTGAATGTGAAGAGTTGCTTCAGCAGATTAAGGAGAAGGATGCGTTGATTGAGTTTCTTGAGCATCAGGATATTGATGACCCTGATGATGTATGGACTTCTCTACTTCCTCAGTCTTCTAAGTTCTGGAAGAGGAGGTATGATCGACTCGCCAAAGAGAAGGCCAATATGGAGGCAGCCTACGAGAGGGAGGTGAAGAGGCTTCGCGCATCTTATCTTCCTGTGTCCCGAGCTTTAGATGTTTGTTTCTAGGGATCCATAAGACGATTATTTTCCTTTTCTCTTGTATATGATTGACGATGCTGCACTTCTTTTCCCTGATATTATTTGATGAGATATTTCCATATGTGATAAAATGCTTAATATTTCCAGAATTTGCAAATAAAACTCTAAAGTTCCTTTGAAATAAAAAACAAATCATATGCACAAACATTGCATGCATCATATGCATAAGTAGGTTTTGTTTCCGGTCCCTTGCCCTGTGGTCTAACTCTGTGTCCTTCATTTATTTTGAAGACAAGCTGACTCACCGATACTACACTAGAGCCAACATTTCAAGACTGATGGATCACTTAGAGCAAGAGAACCGCGAGCTGAAAGAGGAAGTGACCAGATTGAATGCCCTAATGGAGTCACTCATGGCTGCCCAGAGCCAGCCTTCTCCGACACCTTCAACTCCTCCCCAGAGGATAGTTATCTCCGAGATTATCTCCTCTACTGTGCCCGCTGCTAGTGCACACTTTGTTCCAACAGCCATGCCAACCGGGTTCCCGTGGGGGATGCCTCCCAATTTCATGCCTGAGGGTCATGTTCCTACCTTTTGCTTCTCTGCCGGCATCTAGCCTGGTCCTTGCCGTTCATCTTCCTGTCGTGTATACTTTGCACAGGGTAGACGACACCATCTATCATTCTGAGCCGTCTGAGGGTCCATATGTTTATGAGAAGATGGATGCTATGAACGATCAATTTCTTGAGCTTCGCAAGGAATTGAAAACTCTCATAGGGAAGGATCTTTTCGGCAAGTCTGCTGCCGAACTCTGCTTGGTTCCAAATGTGAAGATCCCTGTGAAATTCAAGGTCCCTGATCTTGAAAAGTACAAAGGAAATACTTGTCCTCTTAGCCACCTGGTCATGTTTGCCAGGAAGATGTCGACTCAAACCGATAATGACCAACTACTCGTCCACTACTTTCAGAACAGTCTGTCCGGTGCCGCTTTGCGTTGGTACATGGGTTTAGACAACACGAACATCCGATCCTTCAATGAAATCGGTGAAGCCTTCGTCAAGCAGTACAAGTACAACGTGGATATGGCTCCCAATAGAGATCAATTGAGAGCCATGTCCCAGAAGGATCAAGAAACATTTAAGGAGTACGCCCAGAGGTGGCGAGAGGTGGCAGCACAGATCGTGCCTCCGCTAGAAGAGAAAGAGATGACTAAGATCTTTTTGAAGACTTTAAGTTCCTTTTATTATGAGCGGATGATTGTTAGCGCTCCTTCTGACTTCACCGAGATGGTGAATATGGGGATGCGTCTAGAAGAAGGGGTCCGTGAAGGACGGTTAACCAGAGAAGAAGGCTCTTCTACCAAACGTTATGGGGCGTTTGCAAAGAAGAAAGATGGAGACGCACATGCTGTGATCTTCCATGAGAAACCAAGAAGACCCTCTGTGAGGAGGAAGACTGTGCGTCCCGCCAGTAACCAGCACCAGGTGGCTCATATATCACCTATTTTCAGAGACAATCAATAGTATCAGCAACATAGTAACAATCAACAACCACATCCGTAATATCATCAACAACAACACTGACCGCAGCAGCAGGCCTACCAGCCTCGAAACAGTAATCAAACCAGCACGAGTTACGAGAGGAAAAGGGTCACCTTCGATCCTATTCCTATGACGTACGCAGAGTTATATCCCTTTTTGATAGAAAGGAAGCTGATTACTCCGAGAGACCCACCGACTATACCTGCTAACCCCCAGTGGTGGTATAAGCCTGAGTTACATTGTGTTTACCATTCTGGTGCTCTCGGCCACGACGTGGAGAATTGTTACCCTTTGAAGACCAAGGTTCAAGACCTTGTGAGGTGTGGTATTTTATGTTTTGAGGACGTAGGCCCTAATGTGAAGAAGAACCCATTGCCCGAACATGGGAAATCTGTCAACATGGTCCAGGGTTGCCCTGGAAAATACAAGGTCAAATATGTCAGTCATATTCAACAGTATCTGGTCCAGATGCATCGTTTGTTGTGTGACTACAGTCATTATGAGCATGACCATGATAGATGTCGAGTCTGCTCTGTTAACCGATTGGGTTGTTGCCAGGTGCGTAAGGATGTTTAGGAAATGCTGGACGAAGGAGTCATTGAGATCCTTCAAAATAGGAATGTTGATGAAAATGAGCCTGAGGTCAACGTGATTTCCCCAGTGTTCCAGATACCTGAGCCTGTTATCATCAAGTACAATGGTAGCAAGCAGAAGGCTTCTCCCGCTCTGATCATTAAGCCTGCTGGTCCTGTGCCTTACTCTTCTGAAAAGGCAGTTCCCTATCGCTACAACACCGTAGCAGTAGAGAATGGGAAAGAGGTGTCCTTGCCCTCTTCTTCAGTTGTGAATATTGCCGATGTTAGCGGTTTGACCCGTAATGGCCGTGTATTTTCAGCACCGCGGAAGCCTCAAATTAATGTTGATTTTGTTGAACGCCCGATTGGGAACGTTGTGAATTCTTCGAATCCGGCACCTGTTGTTAAACTCTCCTCTACATTGATAACTCCTACTTCTGTTGGCCCGAGTGGCAATGTGAAAGAAGAATGTGATGAGATGCTGAGACTCATCAAAAGGAGCGAGTACAATGTTGTAGACCAACTTCTACAAACGCCATCCAAAATATTTGTGTTATCCTTACTCTTAAATTCAGAACCACACCGAGAGGCTCTGCAAAAGGTGTTGGATGTGGCATATGTAGATCACGATGTCACTCTAGAGCAATTCGATAGCATTGTTGCAAACATTACTGCTTATAACAACCTGAGCTTTTGTGACTCTGATCTCTCTGAGGAGGGAAGAGACCACAACTTGGCATTACATATATCGATGGGTTGTAGAGACGACGCCATGACCAATGTACTGGTGGACATTGGGTCATCATTGAACGTATTTCCAAAGTCCACTCTCTCAAAGCTATCATATCAAGGGCCTCCCATGAGGCAAAGTGGGGTAGTTGTGAAGGCTTTCGATGGGTCTCGCAAAACTGTGATTGGGGAAGTTAATCTCCCAATCAAGATCGGACCAAGTGATTTCCAGATTACCTTCCAGGTTATAGACATTCACCCATCGTATAGTTGTCTCTTAGGCAGAACATGGATTCACGAGGCAGGCGCCGTGACGCCCACCCTACACCAGAAATTGAAATTCGTGAAAAACAAGAAGCTGGTGGTGGTAGGGGGAGAAAGGGCTCTCCTGGTTAGCCATTTGTCTTCCTTCTCTTATATAGATGCTGAGGTTGAAGTTGGAACTCCTTTCTAAGCTTTATCTATTGTCGAACCTATTGAGAAGAGAACTCCTTCATTTGCTTCCTACAAAGATGCAAAGTTGGCCATTGAGCATGGTGCAACCACTGGTTTAGGAAAAATGATTGAGTTAGAAGACAACGAGTCCCGGGCTGGCATAGGTTTTTCTTCTGGTACTTTCAACAAGCAAGGGTTATTCAAGAGTGGAGGTTTCATCCACACTGGTCAAGATGAGGAGGCTGCTGCCGTTTTAGAAGAAGATACAAAGGATTCTGGCAATTTCATCATCCTTGGAGGGGTCTGCAACAATTGGGTCGCTGTGGATATTCCAACAGTTGTCCATAAGTCAACGTAATGATCACTTTGTTTAAAAACCCTTCTCCCATGCCAAAAGGAGGAGTGATAACATTGTTGGCAACATAAATACAATGATATTTTCATTCAATAAATTCATGTTAAATGTTTGTTTTTCCCATTTATTTTCCCTTTTTATTTTTGCATGAAATTGGTGATCGCATAAAACCCTAAAAAATAAAATAAAATCAACCTTCTCATCTGCATAATGATTTGCCTTGTTTGAATTCTAAAGCTTTTCATATCCAAAAATCATTATGCAGGTTGATTTCTAAACCCATTGAACATAATGACCCAACACCATCTCCCAATTTTGAAGTCCCTGTATTTGAGGCACAGGAAGATGAGGTTGAAGAGATTCCTGATGAGATCACCCGGCTACTTGAGCATGAAGAGAAGATCATTCAGCCGCATCTTGAGAATCTAGAAACAGTCAACTTGGGGTCTGAAGATTGTGTGCGAGAGGTAAAGATTGAGGCACTTCTGGAAGAATCTGTTAAGAAGGGGTTGATTAAGTTGCTACAAGAATATGTTGACGTATTTGCCTGGTCATATGAAGACATGCCTGGTCTAGATACTAATATTGTGCAACATTTCCTACCTCTAAAGCCTGAGTGCATGCCTGTAAAGCCGAAGCTCAGAAGAACTCATCCTGATATGGCAGTGAAGATCAAAGAGGAAGTTCAGAAGCAAATTGATGCGGGGTTCCTGGTGACTTCTATATATCCTCAATGGGTGGCCAATATTGTGCCAGTGCCTAAGAAAGATGGAAAAGTCCGGATGTGTGTGGACTATAGAGACTTGAATAAAGCTAGTCCAAAAGATGATTTCCCTCGACCACATATTGATATGTTGGTAGATAATACAGCTAAATTCAATGTCTTCTCATTTATGGATGGATTTTCCGGATATAATCAGATTAAAATGGCACCCGAGGATATGGAGAAGACAACATTCATCACACCTTGGGGAACATTCTGTTATCGAGTGATGCCCTTCGGTTTGAAGAAAGCCGGAGCCACGTATCAACGAGCTATGACTACCTTGTTCTATGATATGATGCACAAGGAGATTGAGGTATATGTTGATGATATGATTGCTAAGTCGAGAATGGAAGTTGAACATATAAAGCACCTGTTGAAGCTTTTTCAGCGTCTGAGGAAGTATAAGCTTCGTCTGAATCCCAACAAGTGTACATTTGGAGTCCGTTCCGGCAGGTTATTGGGCTTTATCGTCAGTGAAAGAGGTATTGAAGTTGATCCTGCAAAAGTCAAAGCAATACAAGAGATGCCTGCGCCCAAAACTGAGAAGCAAGTCCGAGGTTTTCTTGGCCGCTTGAATTATATCTCCAGATTCATATCCCACATGACTGCCACATGTGCGTCTATATTCAAGCTCCTCCGGAAAGATCAGTCCCATGATTGGACCGAGGATTGCCAGAAAGCTTTCGACAGTATTAAAGAATATCTGTCTGAGCCTCTGATTCTGTCTCCGCCTGTAGAGGGAAGACCTTTGATCATGTATCTGACTGTTCTTGAAGACTTGATGCGTTGTGTCCTTGGTCAGCAAGACGAATCAGGGAAGAAGGAGTATGCTATTTACTACCTGAGTAAGAAGTTCACTGATTGTGAGTCTCGATACTCAATGCTTGAAAAGACAAGATGTGCTTTGGCTTGGGCTGCTAAGCGCTTACGCCAGTATATGATAAATCATACGACTTGGTTGATATCCAGAATGGATCCAATCAAGTACATCTTCGAGAAGCCTGCTTTAACTGGAAGGATTGCCCATTGGCAGATGTTGTTGTCTGAATATGATATTTAGTATCGAGCTCAGAAAGCTATTAAAGGTAGTATCTTGGCTGACCATTTGGCACATCAGCCTATTGAAGATTATCAGCCAGTTCAGTATGACTTCTCGGATGAGGAAATTCTGTATTTGAAAGTGAAAGATTGCGATGAGCCTACACTTGATGAAGGGCCAGAGCCTGGTGTAACACCTCAAAATTTGCCCTTCTCTTCTTGAGACTAGTTTGAGACATTGGATTTCATATTTTAGAGCATTAGGCATTGCATTTTGCATATCAGATGTGAAATAAGGAGGTCATCCTCCAAAGTCTTTTCAAAAGATAGAGAAGGTACATGATTCAAGCCTGAGGGTTTCTATGGATTGATGATCAACCATCTGAGAGTTTGCACTTCAGTTAGGGTTTCTTGATTCTTCAAAGGTCTTGAGCATTATCTTGTTTGCAAGGATATATTACCATCATCATGGTTCTATCATCATCAAGATTTGCAGAGTTTATCCTCAAGTTCCTCTGAATTAGGGTTGTGACCTCTGGTCAACCCTAATCAATGCCTTTCTTCCAACTAGGGTTTCTCAATGAGATGAGGTATTTGCTGGGGATAGAGATCACATGGTCATCATAAGGGGCTTACATGAGCTAGGGTTTCATATTTGAGCAATTTCCCCAAGTGGTAGAGGCTCAAGTGGATCAAGGCATTTCAAGGTCATCTGAGGACCAAAAAGTCAACTGAGGGCTATGAGGTGGGGAAATGAGTTGATACACCTCAATCATGTTCAAATGGGGTCCATTTATCATTCTAAACATCTATCTTGAAGATTTTGAAGTCATGACAAAAGTTTCCAAAAATGGAAAATGACCTGTAATTTCAAGTTTCCAAAAAAGGCAAGTTTCTGGTCCACATTCAACTTGACTTATCAACATCAAAAAAGTTTCAAATGGATATTTGGTGAACATGAAAGTTGTAGATCTTTGTCTTCCCTTTCCAAAAAGTCCTAATTCATGTCCATATGATGATTGGTTGAGAAGTTATGGCCAAATGATCACAAGGTGTGCATGGAAGTTCAAAGGGACATAACTTTTGATACAAAACTCCAATTTGGTCCATTCTTTTTGCAAACTACTCCTTATGACCAATACTTATCAAAACAAGCCTTGACATGCATGGAAAGAGTGTGTATGATCATCATTCCTCAAGTGATCATTTTGGAGGGAATTTCTACAATTCAAAATTGGCTTATGATCAAGCAAAATACCATTCAAATCTTGATTATTGGTTGATTTTAAGTGAATTCAAGCCTTGCATGAGTACTGTTCACGTGTAGCATGGCCATGCTAGCTCACTTTTGCATTTTTGAAAATTGATCCAATATTCCCTAATCATGTTTAACCAATGCCTAATTTGGATTTTAGTGAGATTAGTGAACCATATAAAAGCCAAACCCTAATCCATAACTGCCATAACAGAATTTCAGATCTAGAAAATTCAAGTTCCCTCCAAAAATTCTCTCTCTTCGATTTGCTTTGATCTTCACACAAACACCAATAATTCTTGTAGATTCATGATCCTGGTGTAATTCTGAGCAAGATTCATCTCTTACTTTGAGCAATTCAGTCCATAATCGTGCAGTTCAAGAACACTCTCATGTTGATGGAATTTTGAAATTGAAGAAGATCCAGGTGGTTTCAAGTGGTGATTCTTGCACAAAGCTTCAAGGCAAAGATAGAGGAGAAGATCTGGAGCATATGAGAGCTTGAGGATACGATTTCAGAAGCTTCCATTTCAAGTAAGTGAAAAATTCATCATCACCTTTTGCTGTTTTATGTACATAGTTGTGTAGATCTCATTGTGTGGAGTATGCTGATATGATTATATGTGAAAATAGTTGAGAATTGAGCATGTATAGTTGAATTCAAGTTTTGATCATAGAAATGTTTTGCTTCGATCTGGAAAATGCATGATGATTTAGATGAAATTGATAGCATATTTGAGATGTACGTTGCTAGAGGATTCCATTGATATAGATTTTTTGTGATTCTGCATTTTTCCACAGCAACGCCGCCGCCTTGTTGATCGGAGAAGACGACCGGAGCTTAGCTCCGGCGTCTGGTTCTTGCTAGGGTTTTGCCTTGCTGGCTTCTACGTGGCTCATGCGTGTCCATTCCATTGGTAGTGATTGCCTTGACTATTCCATGCGTGTTTGACTATGCTGATGTGTGCTGATGATGCATTTAATGAAACGCGTCGTTTCACTTTGCCTCGCTGGATGCTGATTGTGTTGCTAGCGTGTGTTTTTGATTGGACTGTGTTTGCTTGACTATGCCGCGAGTGTTTGACTGGCTTAGTGTGCATGCCACCGTGTATTAGTGAAACAGTGAGTTTTGTGGTTTGAATGTGGTCCGTTGATGCATCAGTCGCGCCTTATCCAATGGATGAGATTAATTCTGAGCTTAATTCAAATAAATGCATTTCCCTCCAAGTTTCCATGTTTATTCCATTTATTTAGCTCATTTGTAAAATTCATTAAAAATAGAAAAATGATCCAAATTAAGTCCAATTTTTTTTCATAGATTCGTATGAATGTATAGTTTTTTATAGTGTTATTTTCATGATTTGTGGATGGCTGGATTTTTTATGTGTGATTTTTTATTGAACATTGTGCTATTTTGACATGTTGCATTCATTGCATTGTGAAATCTTCATCTTTGATCCAATTGATCTGATTTTTTGTATGCTTGATCTTCACACGTGATATGAATTTTTGAGCACTGGTTTGAATTTTTTTCTCATATGCTATCATTGTTTTTGACACATGAAGATGAATGTGACAATTTGTGTCACATTTTTGCATTCAATTTGTGCATTTTTGTTCATCTATAATTTTAACTTTTCTGGATTTAATTTTTTGCATGATGCTTGTTCATGACATGAGTAGCTTGTATAAAAAATTTCAAAGTCTTTGCATGCTTTTCTGTTTTGATTTGGATTTTCTAATTTGGATGTCCATTTTGTGCTCATTTGTTGGTCTTTGCATATCATGAGCCATTTGAGGTACTTACCTTATGAAGTGATGTTGGTCCTTTTGAGGACATTTTATTGAATGTGTGAATGTGCAATATGTGAAATATTGGTTTCTGTTTTGATCATTTAGTTTGGGTTTGAACTTAGTCTTTGTACTAGTGTTTTGTACATGAACTAACCTTGACTTGTGTTTCAGGTTTGGACATTTAGCATTAATGGTTGAGTTGCTCACCTTTTGAGATGCAAATTGGATTGTGTTCTGACTTCTTTGTGTTTTGTAGGGATTTAAGTTGATGTGTTGAGCTCATTGCTTCATTTGAATGCTTGAACATTGCTCATTGAGTTGTGTACAGTTGGATGGTTTCACTGTTTGTTTTCTGATTGGTTGTCTGAGATACTAACTGGTTAGCTTTTGTACAGGTACATTAGTTGCTTGCTTTTAGCTCTTTCTTGAGCTTTGGATTGTGGTTGATACACCACTTAGGTAGCTACCTTCTTACTCCATGTAGTCTAGAAGTCCTGTCACCTTTTTGGCAGACATTTTGCTGGCAAGTCCTCCTTAAGAGGCTCTGTTTGTGTTTGTTTACAATTGTGCCAAAGACCTCCAAGATGAGGCATGTGCTACTTGATAAGTCCTCCTAAGTGAAAAGGCAATTGACGGATAGAAGGGATTAATAGCCAATCCCCCGTTATTCAGTGAGTCGTTCATTATGCTCGCACTACGTGCTGATGCTTTTGAACAAGTACCCAAGATCTTTGTCCAGTGTCTGTCAAGTGGAATAGGATCCCACTTTCTGGATCCCCACGCTTTCTTTGTCATGAGCTCACCCAGGCCAGGGTTAAGAGCATGGGGTCTCATCCTCATTTCCATTTTAATCAGCTTCACCCTAACTCTCAATGTTAGTGGTTAAGAGCTACAGATTACCTTTACAGTTTGGCTTGTTTGTCGAGGTTGATATGACCCCTCTTGACTAAAGCCTACCCTTTGTTTGGGCCTCTTGTATGGATATAGTGAGTGATGCTTGTTCACTTGTGTTAATGTGTTTATCTGCTTTCCTATTCTCATCTCCATTTCTGTAGGAGTTGTATGATTGATTTCTGAGGAAGTAGGATGCATGTTAGAGACCTCAACTTAGGGATTGTTGATTGCATGACAACAATTAGGCTCGAGTTCTAGTCTCCCTATTAGTTTGTTGTTTCCCTGGTCTCTGGTTAGGAGAGTGTTGTACCCCTGTTAAGGGGAACTACGTCGCCCTGATTCTCATACCAGATGAGATACGTAGACAGGAGGTTGTGAGCAATCTCTCCGGGCACTCTTTTGTTTTTTCGTGTGTTTATTCACCCTTTTCATTTTTGAGTCTATGTTGGTTCAACTTTTTCTTTTTTGTTGTTTTGTGTGTGTGTACCCTTTGTTTGTCTTCTTTGGTGTGAGTACCCGCTTGTTCAGCGTGGGCACGTGTTGTATGTTCATTACCTTGAGGATTTCTTCTGTCATCACTTGGGGTTCAGATTGGGGTTCACGTATATTGATTTGGGGTTCACATTTGGGGGTTTAACTGTATCACTTGGGGTTCATTTATGACGATGGTCATTCATATTGGGGTTCATCTTTGGGGTTCATTTGTGGTGACTGGCTGGATAGTTAGTTACTTTGTTAGGGTTCATTCTGATAACCTTTTTCTTTGGTGTTCGCTGGTTAGCGTTTGTTATTGTTGGGAGTCGGATATAAGTCCATGTATTGGCATTCTGTTTCCTTTTGTTTGTTGTTGTTAGGAGTCGGATATAAGTCCATGTATTGGCATTTTGTTTCCTTTTGAGTGTTTCTTTTGATGTCTCAGTGTCTCTTTTTGGTGTTTTGTTTTGGCGTGCATTAGCCGAGCTACGAGTTCTCTGATTCTTCTCTGGATAGAGAAGATACGTAGGCATAGGATGCGATATCCTAGCAAGCATGTCTCCTTTTCCCCGAACTACGTTGACTCTGATGTTTGTTTCTGAAAAACTACGTAGGCCCAGGATGCGACATCCTGCCGAGTCCCCTTCCTCCGTTTTCTTTCTTCATCCACCTGTTTATTATTCCAGTTTGTGCAATTTCTTTGAGCAGTTTTATTAGAAACCTTTTTCCTATTCTTTGAGCTATATTTTGAGCGTGGATCCCGTTGAGTACGGAGGACGTGAGGGTGCTAATACCTTCCCCTTGCGTAACCGACTCCCGTACCTTGTAATCTCTGGTCGTAAGACCGTTCCTTTCCCTTTCTTAGGTTAGTCCTGCGCTCCCTTTCCGTCATAGGATGAATAGCGTCGGTGGCGGCTCTGTAAATTGTATTTTTTCTGCCGGTTGTTTTTCGCGTTGCGACAGCTGGCAACTCTGCTGGGGACTGAAGTTGACCTCCAACTGGTCCATCTTCCCTAAGCGAGTCAATCCTAGCGCTCCTTAGAGTAGTTTTGGTTGCTTTTAATGCTTTATTTATTGCATTTGTGATTATTATACTGTGATTATATTTGCATATATGTTTGCATGCATCATGTTATCATTGTGTTGGACTCTGGACAGGTGTGGTTCTTATGATTTGGGGTGGGTGTTCTGAGTGGGGCTAAAACCCAAAGCCCGAGTATACACCTAGGATTAGCGTGGTCTCATGTTGCCTCTCATGTTAGGTCAACATGTTTTTGGCAACGTGACATACCACAGCCGGACGAGGTTCTTTTGAGAGAGCCCCTCCTTGTGGAGTTTCCACTATGGTTGGGTTATCTCTTTTGTGCTGTTGACTTTGGTGACCGTTCTTTCCCGGATCTTTGGTTTAGATAATCTTATGAGAGGTGCACGGCACACCCGAAAAGGCAAACCCGTTGAGTATCTTGTCCGATTGTCGAGACCATTATCCGCCTTAGGATGACCTTATTAGAATTCACCCGTGAGAGGAGGGTTTGATTCCTACAGATATAGGTTCTGTTGGTGACTCTTTGGTGGTGACTAGTGGTTCAGTTCTTGATCTGGGTCCTAGTTATGAGTAGGATTTATGGATTTATTTCTGGGACGCCGGAGTTTTGTCCATGGTATTTATCCCCGGGTTGAATTTGAGGGTACTTGTTCAGAGGATCTTGTTGTTATCCGTTCGGTGGATTTTCTGTGATGATGGTGATGTATCCTCCGTTCCGTTTATTTCGGAACCCCGAGTTGGATTTGTGGTTACCTAGTCCCTTAGATGGTTGTGATCAGTTCAGAGACCGGAATCCAGTATAGTTGATGTTCAGATGACTTGGAGGATGGCACTATGCATTGCATTCATGCATCTGCATCATTCTCATTTTGCATTTATCCGCATCTAACTCATGTTTATCCATATGCAGGGTACATTCTTGATTGAGATCCTGGTTGAGAGGCATCCTTGTTCCAGATATGAGGACCGACTTGAAAGCTGATGTTGTCTACAACTTCTTTGATCCAGAGATTGGCGTGTTGAAAGATATGATAGCATCGATTACGCCTGACCATGTGGGGATGTTCCGTGAGGATTATGGTGGTATTCTGAAGATGGTTTTCAGGCTCACAGATGGGGATAGGAGTGTCATCCATACTCTTCTCCAATTTTATGATCCGGGTTTGAGATGTTTTGTCTTCCCGGATTACTTGTTGGGACCTTTGATGGAGGACTATGCCGGTATTCTGGGTATTCAGGTCAGAAACCAGATTCCTTTCTATGTCACTAAGGAAGAACCTGATGTTGGTGAGATCTCTCGTGCTCTTTATTTGAGCCCAGAAGTGACTAAGAGAGGTTTGAAGGAGAAAGGAAGATTGCCCGGTTTTCATCTGAGTTTCTTGGAGGCTAAAGCCAAGGAGCATGCTGTTTTGGGTAATTGGAAGGCCGTTTGTGCTTTACTTGCCGTAAGCATTTATGGAATCATCTTGTTCCCTAATCAGAATAATTTTGTGGATCTTAATGCCATCTGTGTGTTTGCTAAGAGGAATCCCATTCCTACCTTGATCGGGGATGTTTATTATTCGGTCTATAATCAGAATGAGAAGCGGCGTGGAGGATTGGTTAGATGTTGTGCTCAATTGTTATATAAATGGTTCATGGGATATTTACCTTCCAGAGGTGCCTTTGTCTTTCTTGACCATACTGTAAATTGGGAGACCAGGTTGATGGGTTTGCGAGCCAAAGACATAGCTTGGACTCACAGTGGTATGGCTGGACGAGATTTCATTTGCAGTTGTGGGAGTTTTCCCAATGTGCCTCTTATAGGAGTTCAAGGTTGTATTAACTACAACCCGGTGCTTCTTAAGAGACAAACGGGATTTGCTATGGAGGGTCCTCCCCTCGAGCGTAAGATTCAGGAGTATTTCTACTTCCCAGTTGAGGGTAATCAGTCATTGTTGAGGCAAGTGTCTGAGGCGTGGCGTAACATTTAAAGGAAAGGCAAGATTCCTTTTGGTAGAGCTAATAACAGGTCTTTTCCTCCGTTTGATGATTAGCTCAGACAGAGGGTTGAGCTCACTCGTCTACCATTTCCTGTGGGTGATCTTTGGTACTCGTTAATTGAGGAGTCGCATTCTTCTGTCAGTATGGAAGAATTTCATGAGATGAGGAGGGAGAGAGATCAACTGCAAGCAGAGAAGGCTGAGATAGAAATGAGTGTTGCAAGAACTCAACTGGCTAATCAGGAAATCAAGGGGAAAGCAGAAGACCAGGCTAGGATACATGCTCTGGAGGTGAAGCGTTTTGAGAAAGATACCGCCTATTACTGTAAGATCAGCCAAGCTTTGGAATCATCTACGAAGGAGCACGGCATTATGAAAGAGAAGTTGGCTAGAGCTTTGAGGATTATTGAAGATGAAAAGAAGAGACAAGTCCTTGTGAAGACTCAAAGGGAAGCTAGAGCCAAAGCCCTTACCACCGAGTGGGAAGTGAAGCTAAGGGTTAAGGAAGAAGAGAAAGTGAAGATTATGGCCGAAAGAGATCATTATCTTGCTGAGAGGGATCATTGTTTCCGACAGATGAAGATTCATCAGAAAGAGGTGGGAAGACTTCGGCTGGAGAACACTGAGCTCAGGTTCGCTATGAAGTTTACCTGGATGGTTGATGATGCAGAGCCTTCTTTGGGACCTTCTTCAGATTAGATTTTTATTACAGTGATATCATGTGTTGGATTACCGTTAGGCATGTTGACGGAATTCACTTGCTTGTATTTCTTTATGATTCTGGAGGATTGTAAATTTGATTTGTATCAAACATGATGTATGATTCTCGCACGTGTAGTGCACTTTTGCTATACAGTGGTTATTATCATTCAGTGATTGATCTTCAAGCTTTATTTACTTTTCTGTGTACACTCACATAACACACACATGGTCGGGTGATATCTTTGATAAATCATAACTCTCTGCTCTGTATGGTAAAACCAGATGATTGATGTCAGAATGTTGCCGTCGGATTATTATCCGTCTCAATGAAACCAGGATCGAAAGACAGAGTGTTCCTCATATGGATAGACATTGCATTCATGCATGAATCATAATAACTTGTCTTCTATTTTGTAGGTGTCGGTTTCTAACGTGTTTGATTGTTTCAGGAATCATTGCTCGCGCACGCAGAATCATTCCTCTGCATGTAGCTCGTCCGCACAGATACCCTACCAGACGCAACAAACCCAAACTGATGGATCCACCCAATGCTGACATTCTTGAGCTGAAAGAGAAGATGAATGAGTTGATCAACGTCATGCAAGGGTTCGCCTTGGGGCAGAAAGCACTTGTTGAGAAGGTGGAGAAGCTTGAGCGGGCTTCGGTTGCCAATAGTGACAATAATCAAGAGTGTATCTCCAACAATGGTCTTGGTGGTTCTAGGGATGGTGGAGATCCCAGAAGGAAGGCAACTACTGCTGGTGTAGTTATCAACAATGGTGGTGGTTTTGGTTTTGCTGCAGGCGGTGGACTAGGTCCTGTGGGCAATACTCTGAAGGATAATCAGTTTCCTCCTTTCTTTGGGGAGGTGGAGGATAAAGAAGAAGATCAGTTCTCTGTGCTGAACGAGCAATTTGGTCAATATGGTGTTCAACCACCGAGCAAGGAGATTCAGGTACTAGCAGAGAAGATAAGGGCTCTGGAAAACCATACCTCTCCCGGGACTATCAATATGACAAACATGGGGCTGGTTGAGGGGGTTGTGATCCCACAAAAGTTTAAAGTGTCCATGTTTGATAAGTACAATGGGAGTTCTTGCCCGGAAACTCATCTTCAGGCCTTCGTCCGAAAGATATCTGCTTACACCATGGATCAGAAGCTTTGGATGTACTTCTTCCAGGATAGCTTATCTGGCGGGTCTCTTGAGTGGTATACCAAGTTGAGATCATCAGATATTAAGAGCTGGCAGGATTTGGGAGATGCTTTCTTTAAACAGTACCAATTCAATGCTGACATCGCACCTAGCCGTACCCAGTTGCAGGGTATGTCTCAGAAGTCGAATGAAGGGTTTAAAGAGTATGCACAAAGGTGGAGAGAGTTGGCTGCCAGAGTTCAACCACTGTTAGTGGATCGGGAGATGTCTGATTTGTTCATGGGTACCCTTCAATGGACTTTTGTAGAAAGGATGGTGGGTTGTCCCGTCACTGGTTTTGCAGACATAGTAGTGGCTGGGGAGAGAATTGAAAGCTGGTTAAAAATGGGAAAGATACAGGGAAATGCTTCGTTGTCTGGATCGAAGAAGCCATTTGGGAGCGGTCAGCGTAAGAAGGAGGGTGACACGAGTGTTGTGTATGCCCAGAGAGGACATGGTAGGGATCGTTACTACCAGCATACTGCTGCAGTAACAATTCCTGCTGATAATCAACCTGCTCAACAGCCACAGCAACAGCAACAGCAACGACAGCCATTTCAGCAGAGAACACAACGGGCCGGGTATCAAGTGAGAGGACGGATGACTGATCGTCAGTTTGACAGACCACCCGTGACGTATGCATTTCTGTTAAAGAAGTTGAAAGATCTTGGGTTGGTTCAGCTAAGGACATTGGCTCCGTTAAGACCAGATCAGAGGCCTGCAAGTCATGATGAGAACGTCAAGTGCGAGTTCCATTCTGGTGCACCCGGGCATAATATTGAGGATTGCAAAGCCTTTAAACATGTCGTCCAAGACTTGGTGGATTCCAAAGCCATCAATTTTGCACCATCGCCGAATGTTAATGCTAATCCCATGCCAACGCATGGTCAGATGACGGTGAATGTAATTGCTGAGGATCTAGATCGCGTCTGTGCGGTGGGTGAAGAGATCGGCAGTGACTGCGAGCTCGACTCGTGGATAAAACCGTGCGTACCAGGGATGGAGATCCAGAACTGGAAGGCCGAAAAGATCATCACTGTCACTCATGTGTTTCACTTTGCAATATTTGCATCATTAATAAACGGGTTGTTTTGCATTAAAAGCGGTGTTCTCTGTTTTTCATTTATTTTTGCAGTTTAAAAAATAAATAAAAATGGCAATGTTTATTTTCATTTTTCTTCCTTTTAATTTGTCTCGTCCCGACTCTAAAGCAATGTATGAATCAACATTCATGCAGATGCGATCATTCTTCGGATCTCATTGATAACAATCCTGTTACAACCTCATATGACTTCGACAATCCGATCTATCATGCCGAAGAAGAAGGCGAAGAAGATTGTGAACTGCCGGAAGAATTAGCCAGGTTGTTGAAATAAGAGGAGAAGGTGATTCAACCGCACGAAGAGCAAGTCGAGATTGTTAACCTGGGTACCGAGGAGGTCAGAAAGGAAGTAAAGGTTGGGGCCGCTTTGGAGGTGAATGTCAAGAGAAGAATGGTAGCATTGTTGAAAGAGTATGTTGATATCTTCGCCTGGTCTTACCAAGATATGCCAGGGTTGGATACCGATATTGTTGTGCACAAGTTGCCATTAAGAGAAGATTGTCCTCCAGTGAAGCAGAAGTTGCGCAAAACTCGACCTGAGATGGCCATGAAAATCAAAGAGGAAGTGCAAAAGCAGTTGGATGCTGGTTTCCTAGCTGTCACTAATTATCCTCCTTGGGTCGCGAACATTGTGCCGGTGCCGAAGAAGGATGGAAAGGTGAGGATGTGTGTGGACTACCAGGATTTAAACAGAGCTAGCCCGAAAGATGATTTCCCATTACCTCACATCGATGTGTTGGTAGATAATACAACTCAATTCTCGGTGTTTTCCTTCATGGATGGCTTTTCTGGCTATAATCAAATTAAAATGTCTCCAAATGATATGGAGAAAACAACGTTCATCACACCGTGGGGCACTTTTTGTTATAAGGTGATGCCATTCGGTCTCAAGAACGTCAGTGCCACATATCAGAGAGCTATGGTGACTTCGTTTCATGATATGATTCATCATGAGATCGAATGTTATGTTGATGACATGATAGCGAAGTCCCAAACAGAAGAGGGGAATCTGGTAGACTTGGCCAAGTTGTTTGACCGGTTGAGACAATTCAGATTGAGGTTGAATCTGAATAAGTGCACTTTCGGAGTGCGGTCCGGTAAGTTGCTGGGGTTTATTGTGAGTGAAAAGGGAATCGAGGTTGATCCTGCTAAAGTAAAAGCGATACAAGAAATGCCTGAACCGAGAACAGAAAAGGAGGTTCGTGGTTTCTTAGGTAGATTGAACTACATTTCACGGTTCATATCTCATCTAACAGCCACGTGTGAACCCATATTCAAGTTGTTAAGAAAAGATCAAACGGTCAGGTGGAATGATGATTGCCAAGCGGCATTTGAAAAAATAAAAGAATATTTGCAGGAGCCTCCGATTCTGATGCCTCATGTGGAGGGGAGACTGCTAATCCTGTACTTGACAGTCCTCAAGGGGTCTTTGGGGTGTGTACTGGGGCAACATGACGAGTCTGGTCGAAAAGAGCATGCAATTTACTACCTTAGCAAAAAGTTTACCGACTGTGAAACAAGATATTCACTGCTCGAGAAAACTTGTTGTGCTTTGGCATGGGCTGCTCGTCGACTGAGACAGTATATGCTGGTTCATACCACTTTGTTGATTTCCAAGATGGATCCGATCAAGTATATATTTGAGAAGCCAGCATTGACCGAACGGGTTGCGAGATGGCAAATGATTTTGACTGAGTACGATATCCAGTACACTTCTCAGAAAGCAATAAAGGGGAGTGTATTATTTGATTACCTCGCACAACAACCCGTTGAGGATTATCAACCGATGAAATTTGAGTTCCCTGATGAGGACATCATGTTTCTCAAATCGAAAGATTGTGAGGAACCAATCCCGGAGGAGGGGCCTGACCCTAAGTCCGAATGGATTCTGATGTTTGATGGGGCCGTTAATGTGAATGGTCGTGACCTATAAGGATTGGCACGAGATGTTGCCGTTCGCATTGCATGGGTATCGAACCTCGGTGCGTACATCTACTGGGGCAACGCCTTTCTCACTTGTGTATGGGATGGAAGCTTTGCTACCGGTTGAGGTCCAAATTCCGTCGTTGAGAGTCCTGATGGATGTGAAATTGGAAGAGGCTGAGTGGGTAAGGACTCGGTATGAAGAGTTGAGCCTGATTGAGGAAAAGAGGCTGGCGGCCATTTATCATGGGCAGTTGTACCAGCAGCGAATGAAGCATGCTTTTGACCGAAAGGTGCGACCTCGTGTGTACCATGTGGGGGATATGGTGTTGAAAGGGATCCTTCCTCCTCAGAACGATCGTCGGGGCAAGTGGACACCCAATTATGAAGGTCCATTCGTGGTCAAGAAGGTTTTCTCTGGCGGAGCCTTGTTGTTAACGACCATGGATGGCGAGGATTTTCCATCCCCTGTGAATGCGGACGCAGTTAAAAAATACTTCATATAAGAGACCCGCTGGACAAAAAGAATAAAATAGTCCAGGCAAAAATGGGCATCCCGGCGAACCAAAAAAATGAAAATGGAAAGGTTCGGGCAAAAATTAGGGATAAAGAGAAAAAACTGTACACCCGGCAAGTCGAAAACCCCACAAGGGCGGCTTGGGCAAAAAAGGGTATCCCGGTGGACTGAAAACCCGAAAGAGCGGTCCAGGCAAAAGAGGGAATGAAACGAACAACTGCGTCTAGCATGATCGTTTGTACTTTGGTTAAGACAAGAGGATAATCCCCGGCGGAGATCGGTCGGAAGCGTCTTGTTTCGAAAGGCAGAAAGCGCAGAGAGTCTTGAGGACATATGGGTTGTAACCGGGTTGGAACTTAATGAGATCACGGTTTCACATTGCCATTAGGATAGATTTTCCTTTTGTGCGCAATTACCTCTTTTCAAGGATTGCTTCCTGTGTACTGCTCAGTTAACGAGCCACCTTTTTCAATCAATAAAATGCATATTCAGTCAAATAATTTTTTGTTTGTTTTCATTACCGCTTTGATTGCAAAAACATCAGTTTATTTTGATAAAGAATCTTTGCATTTTGAGACATAGGGGTCCCTTCCATTGCATGTTTATGGGATTGAAAACTTGAAATCTTATTCGGAAGGTTGAGTGACCTTGGTGTTGAAATTTTGGCATGCCTGGGGCACGTTTTATCTAACGATCTCTTTTGCAGGTGCTGTTGGTTTATTTTCACTCACTTGCAGGTTGTGACGTGAAGCGTTTTTTACGAAAGAATCCTTCGAGTCCAATCAGGGACAAGGAGTTGAAGAATGGTGTAGAGACGGCGAAAGAAGGGCGACGATCCTTGAGGGTTAATCAAGAAGACTCTTCAAAGGCTCAAAAGTGGAAAGTTGATACTATGGTTAGAGGGTGAATGCCAGGGTTCGACGAGTCGACAGGTGTTCTGTGTCAAATATTCCGTATCTCCCCAGCGGGTTCGAGGTCGGTGTTTCCTTGGCAGCCAGGCCTGAAGTTGGTTGTTTCCCCTAGCAGGGTTGAGATTGTTATTTCCCCAGTAGGTCTGAAGGTTGTTATTCCCCCGGTAGGGGTGTGCGTTGGTGGTTTTTCCCCAGTGAAGTCCCCAAGTGGATCGAGTTCAGTGGAGGTCATCCCCAGTGAGGTTTGTTATCTCCTCAACAACGGTGTTATCCCAAGCAGGGTTAGAGATTGGAGAGATATTGAGTTCCTCAGCAGAGTGGCTCGTGTCGTCCCCTGAGGGGGATGCTTTTTATACATTCATCATTTAGAAGAGCATAGCATATTGCATAACTCATTGCGTAGCATTTCCATGGTTATGGAGCATTACGTTGTAAAAACCCATGCATCAGCATTGCAAGCATAAACTAGTCTCGAGTTGTGGTTACCGTTTGAGAATTGGTTTTGCTGGTTGGTGAAGATGTTACTCTGAGGAGTTCGGCATCGTGATTGTGAATCAACAGTATTCCCCAGTAGTGCTATATTGGAGGAAAAATTTCCGTCGTGCGGAGATGGGAATGAAGATTGGAGAACGTTACGCGATCAGCGCGGAGATTGGGGTCCATCAGGAGAAAAGGAGACGCAGAGTGTCTTCTGGAGAATAAGGTTCAAATGGAGAACGGGGTTCATTATTTGGCGATAAAATCAAAGAAGTTTTATGGGGTTCAAGAAAAGCAAAATAAAAATAAAAATAATAACAAGGAGAAAATCCCTAGCAGAAGTGGTATTCAGGCCAATTTTCCGATGTTCAGATCGAAGAAGTTTCCGACGTTCAGGTCGAAGCACTTGTGGCATTCAGGCCAATTTTCCCGATGTTGAGATCGAAGAGGTTTCCGACGTTCAGGTCGAAGCACTTGTGGCATTCATGCCAATTTTTTGGTATTCAGACCGAAGTGGCATTCAGGCCAGTTTTTCCGGTATTCAGACCGAAGTGGCATTCAGGCCAGTTTTCCGGTATTCAGACCGAAGTGGCATTCAGGCCAGTTTTCCGGTATTCAGACCGAAGTGGCATTCAGGCCAATTTCCCGATGATCAGATCGAAGAAGTTTCCGACGTTCAGGTCAACGTAACTTGTGGCATTCAGGCCAGTCTCTCGGTGCTCGGATAGAAGGGATTAGTAGCCAATCCCCCGTTATTCAGTGAGTCATTCATTATGCTCACACTACGTGTTGATGCTTTTGAACAAGTACCCAAGATCTTTGTCCAGTGTCTGTCAAGTGGAATAGGATCCCACTTTCTGGATCCCCACGCTTTCTTTGTCATGAGCTCACCCAGGCCAGGGTTAAGAGCATGAGGTCTCATCCTCATTTCCATATTAATCAGCTTCACCCTAACTCTCAATGTTAGTGGCTAAGAGCTACAGATTACCTTTACAGTTTGGCTTGTTTGTCGAGGTTGATATGACCCCTCTTGACTAAAGCCTACCCTTTGTTTGGGCCTCTTGTATGGATATAGTGAGTGATGCTTGTTCACTTGTGTTAATGTGTTTATCTGCTTTCCTCTTCTCATCTCCATTTCTGTAGGAGTTGTATGATTGATTTCTGAGGAAGTAGGATGCATGTTAGAGACCTCAACTTAGGGATTGTTGATTGCATGACAACTATTAGGCTCGAGTTCTAGTCTCCCTATTAGTTTGTTGTTTCCCTGGTCTCTGGTTAGGAGAGTGTTGTACCCCTGTTAAGGGGAACTACGTCGCCCTGATTCTCATACCAGATGAGATACGTAGGCAGGAGGTTGTGAGCAATCTCTCCGGGCACTCTTTTGTTTTTTCGTGTGTTTATTCACCCTTTTCTTTTTTGAGTCTATGTTGCTTCAACTTTTTCTTTTTTGTTGTTTTGTGTGTGTGTACCCTTTGTTTGTCTTCTTTGGTGTGAGTACCCGTTTGTTCAGCGTGGGCACGTGTTGTATGTTCATTACCTTGAGGATTTCTTCTGTCATCACTTGGGGTTCAGATTGGGGTTCACCTATATTGATTTGGGGTTCACATTTGGGGGTTTAACTGTATCACTTGGGGTTCATTTATGACGATGGTCATTCATATTGGGGTTCATCTTTGGGGTTCATTTGTGGTGACTGGCTGGATAGTTAGTTACTTTGTTGGGGTTCATTCCGATAACCTTTTTCTTTGGTGTTTGCTGGTTAGCATTTGTTATTGTTGGGAGTCGGATATAAGTCCATGTATTAGAATTCTGTTTCCTTTTGTTTGTTGTTGTTAGGAGTCGGATATAAGTCCATGTATTGGCATTCTGTTTCCTTTTGAGTGTTTCTTTTGACGTCTCAGCGTCTCTTTTTGGTGTTTTGTTTTGGCGTGCGTTAGCCGAGCTACGAGTGCTTTGATTCTTCTCTGGATAGAGAAGATACGTAGGCATAGGATGCGATATCCTAGCGAGCATGTCTCCTTTTCCCCGAACTACGTTGACTCTGATGTTTGTTTCTGACAAACTACGTAGGCCCAGGATGCGACATCCTGCCGAGTCCCCTTCCTCCGTTTTCTTTCTTCATCCACCTGTTTATTCTTCCAGTTTGTGCAATTTCTTTGAGCAGTTTTATTAGCAACCTTTTTCCTATTCTTTGAGCTATCTTTTGAGCGTGGATCCCGTCGAGTACGGCGGATGTGAGGGGTGCTAATACCTTCCCCTTGCGTAACCGACTCCCGTACCTTGTAATCTCTGGTCGTAAGACCGTTCCTTTCCCTTTCTTAGGTTAGTCCTGCGCTCCCTTTTCGTCATAGGATGAATAACGTCGGTGGCGGCTCTGTAAACTGTATTTTTTCCGCCGGTTGTTTTTCGCGTTGCACACCTGGTTCCAGATGGAGTATGGTGTTTGATGGCGCTGTAAATCAGTATGGAAATGGTATTGGGGCCGTAATTATTACTCCTCAGGGCGCGCATATTCCTTTTACAGCAAGGCTAACTTTCAAATGCACAAATAATATGGTTGAGTATGAGGCCTGTATTATGGGATTGGAGGAATGTATTGATCTAAGGATCAAGCATCTTGATGTATATGGTGATTCGACCCTCGTTGTTAATCAGATTAAGGGTGAATGGGAAACGAATCAACCTGGCCTCATTCCATACAGAGATTATGTGAGGAGGATTTCAACGTTCTTTACTGAGGTTGACTTCCATCATATTTCTCGAGATGAGAATCGGATGGCAAACGCTCTTGCTACGCTTGCTTCAATGATTGTGGTTAAATTGTGGAATGAAGTCCCCAATATCACCGTAATGCGCTTGGACAAACCAGCTCATGTATTTGCAGTAGAAGAAGTAAAAGATGATAAGACGTGGTATTATGATATCAAGTGTTTCCTTCAGAGCCAGATTTACCCGCCTGGGGCATCTGTAAAAGATAGGAAGACTTTGAGGAGATTGTTAGGCAGTTTCTACCTCAATGGCGAATTGCTTTACAAAAGAAATTTTGACATGGTTCTGCTCAGATGCATGGATAGACACGAAGCAAACCTATTGATGACTGAGGTCCATGAGGGTTCATTTGGTACTCATTCCAATGGACATGCCATGGCTAGAAAGATGTTGAGAGCAGGCTACTATTGGCTGACAATGGAGTCTGATTGCTGCAAATTTGTGAAGAAATGCCACAAGTGTCAGATTTATGCTGATAAGATTCATATTCCCCTGACACTTTTGAATGTGATCTCATCACCATGGCCTTTCTCCATGTGGGGAATTGACATGATTGGCATGATAGAGCCGAAAGTGTCCAATGGACACAAATTTATTCTCGTAGCAATTGATTACTTCACCAAGTGGGTTGAAGCGGCGTCGTATGCAAATGTGACCAGGCAGGTGGTCGTTAAGTATATCAAGAATCAACTCATATGTCGATATGGTGTGCCAGATAAGATCATTACTGATAATGGATCTAACTTGAACAACAAAATGATGAAAGAGCTGTGTAGCGAGTTCAAGATTGCACATCATAATTCTTCTCCTTATAGACCCAAGATGAATGGGGCTGTTGAAGCTGCTAATAAGAACATTAAGAAAATTATCCAGAAGATGGTTGTTACGTACAGAGATTGGCATGAGATAGTGCCATTCGCTTTGCATGGCTATCGTACATCTGTCCGCACTTCAACAGGGGCAACCCCTTTCTCTCTTATTTATGGCATGGAGGCGGTACTCCCAGTAGAGGCGGAGATCCCATCAATGAGAGTCTTAATGGAGGCCAAGTTGACTGATGCTGAATGGGTTCAGAGTCGTTATGACCAGCTGAACTTGATAGAAGAAAAGAGATTGACTGCCATATGCCATGGTCAGTTATATCAACAGAGAATGAAGAAAGCTTTTGATAAGAAGGTCAAGCCTCGTGTGTTCCGAGAAGGTGACCTTGTGCTCAAGAAAGTTTTGTTTTTCGCGCCCGATTCCAGGGGCAAGTGGACTCCAAACTATGAGGGTCCGTATGTTGTTAAGAGAGCCTTTTCAGGCGGTGCTTTGATACTTATAACTATGGATGGGGAGGATTTCACTCATCCTGTGAATTCAGATGCAGTCAAGAAATACTTCGCCTAAAAACATAAAAACTGAATAGCTCGTTAAGTTGAAAACCCGAAAGGGCGGCTTAGGCAAAAATGAGCGTCTCGGTGGATTGAAAACCCGAAAGGGCGATCCAGGCAAAAGTTAGAGACATGAAAAATGAATATAGGTATCCCGCTAGATTGAGTACCTCATCCTGGGGCGATCTAGGCAAAAATTAGGGATTTGGCAAGTAACTGCATCCTGACAAGACTTTGTTCTACAACTGTCGTCCGTCAAAGATCCTTGCTCATTATCAGCCAAAGCTTCAAATACATCGGATTCAGAATTGGTGGAGAAATGGTCATTATGTTCAATGTAGCCCTTTTCCAATATATATCACCAATTTCAAATTTGTAAAGATCTATGAAGTCTTGCCATTCGCAGACTACCATTCTATCAAATAAATTTGAGCCTTTTATCCAATTATTGGCACTCTTATCTGTTTCTATTCAACAAATGTTTTGCATGTTTTGATTAAGAAAATATCATTGTTTTAAACGATCAAATTTTTTATAATTTGTTTTTAAACAAAGTGAACATTCACAGTGACGAAAGGATACTTAGGAGATCCTCAGTGCTCTCCCAAGGGTGGTACGATCCCCAACAGGGTAAGATTTTTGTCCATATTCCTGGCATGACTGTATCTCCTCCCTCCGAAACCCCTTGTGGTTTATCCTACCAAGTGGATTGCTTGTTGAGAGTCACCTCTCTTCCCTTCAGCAGAGTAGCAATCTTTCTTCCTCAGCAGCTTGGATCTCTTTGGGCAAGAGCGGTATTTGGTGGTTGATCCCGATAAATCCTTTATCTCCTCGGATAGATTCCCCAGTAGAGTTGTTGGTGTGGTGGACCTTGCCTGTGATAACTCTCGTCCCCAGCTGGAATGATTGATGATTCATCCCTTGCAGAGTTCTTTGCTTCCTGGTATCTCTGATCCCCAGCAGATTGGATACTCTCCGGTGAACTTGGCTTTCTCTCTTGAGATGTAGTACCGGGTGGTTGATTCCTGGACCTGGTTGTGTTAGATATGTCTGTCTGTCAGCATACATCATACATAAACCATGCATATTCATGCATAATTATAACATTCAAATATTCATGTTGCATTCTTTGCCATATATCGTTGTTTGCTGTCTCCTGATATTTGGTGATATACTTCCCCGAGCAGATGTGTGTGTCTGATCTCTCCATATAGAGTCATCTCCATAGGCAGAAAGCGTCTATCCTTTCTTCCATATTCCCCACCGGGTTATATCCTCGTGGATGTTGATTGTTTTTGTTCCTTCCCAACACATATACTGGGATGGTTTTCCCCATTGAGTTATATCCTCACCGGGACAAGTCTTGATTTGGTGTGCCTATCTAGTTTGATCCTAGATCGGTCTCTTGAGACTATTTTCCTGTTTCCCCGTGGTAAATGAATAATTGCTCAATAATTAGTAATTATTATCCCCGGCGGAGTCTGTGTTTCTCTACCCTCATACCGGTAGTTGTAAACCCTATTTCTTCCCTTTTTACAGAGTAACTATTTTTGCTCATCTTTAATTGGTGACAGTTATCTTCATCCAATATTCGGTGATGATATCCCCTCATCTGCTTGGATAATTTCCCTGATTACGCAATTTATCCCCAGCGGGTCATCTCTCGTCTACCTTGTTGTTGTTGGTAACGATTATTTCTCCCCTGAATTGGTCATCATTATATACCAAGTTTCGGTATCCCGATGCCTTTTCTTTTCGGTCGATTTATCCTTTATTAACCCAGTAATCGGTTGTGGATAATCGTCCACGCGAGTATTTTATCTATGTTCTGACGGTAATAGATAGTATATCTCATGCACTCTCAGGTCTGAAGCCTTTTGTTCTTCCCCAGTTGAGTAAGATTTGTATCCCCTTTGTGGAGTCGAATATCCATCCTGTAATCGAGTTTGCTTTTAGCCCTCTTTTGGATGATGAGTGTTTTGGTAATATTCCCCAATTCACGCCTTGGTTGGTCACCTATTATATACCCAGTAACCGGTATCCTTGGTGTTCCTTCCTCTCTGCTCCCTATTATGACTTTTTGTCCCCTGTGGAGTCAGAGTTTCTGAGTTGAAATATACCTTTTAGGTCTTCCTCAGATGTTTTGAAGTCTTGATATCTCTCACCCTTATACTGGTCTTGGATATTCATCTCTTCCTGAGCATGTTGTATCTCTCACCCTCATACCTGGCGTTCAGATCACATGTCTCTTTGAGCTTATTACCCAGTAACCAATAATACCTCGTCCCGCTGCTTCCCCAGGAGTGTCTTTTTAGACATCCCCAGCAAAGTCCCTTAGTGGATTGTTTTCATCCGGATTTCCTCCGAAGTATCTGTTGTGGATAGTTTTTGCTGTATTGGCATATTCCCCAATACATGCATCTTCGAGTCAGCTCGAGTCTTTCCATTGGATCTTTTCCCTTTAGAATTCTGTTCCCCACGCTTTGAGTCGTGACCTGCTCGCGCATTTTTATCCCTTTTCTATCCCCAAGAGAGTCCCCAGGGTCTTGGTCCCATGGAGTGAATTGCTCATATGGATTATCAGTGGCTTCTGATTTCTTTGCTTTTGTGGACACATATCTCCACAGAGTGCTACCATTTTTCATACCTACATTTGCATCATGAGGTCTCTTAGGGGCCAAAATTCGTCTCTTTGTTATTATTTAAGCCCATTCTACCCCGTCGAGACGAAGATTTTAACCTTCACTTCTCCGGCTAGAATGACCTTAAATAGGGGCATCTGTAAGACAACAATTTTGACCCTAAGATCCCTCATGGCATCATAACATTGCATTTGCATTGCCTCAAGGATCTTTAGCATCTTGGTTCCCTTTGCCTTTGGGTGGGACTCCTTGTGATTGGTTTGAGATCACCAAGCATGCTTGAATTATACATCATTGTTTCTCTTACTTTTGTTTACTAACCAAAAGCACAAAAATGTGTCACTAACATCTTTTGTTTGAAGCTTGAGTATCATCCAAGACACTTTGTGGGTTCTAGTTAGATGATCAATCAACAGAAGGGAATGGCTTGAGATACTTCCAACAGGTTCAAATGGGGTTTATTCGTCAGTCAAAACGTTAATCTTGAAGGAGCAAAAGTTTGTTCATGAGCTGTCATGCTCGCTAGGCGAGCAAAATGGGTCGCCTAGCGAGTCCCAAGAAAAGCCACCAGAATCACCTACGCTCAGAGGAATTTCTTGAACTGTCATGCTCGCTAGGCGAAGTCCACGTGTTTAAAAAAAATGAAAAATGAAAAAAAAAATAATAAACAAATAAATAAATAAAATATAACAGAAAATTTTTGGACTTGGGCCTCTCTCATTTGAGCCCACAGGTCCACAAAAATCAGGTTATAAATTCAGAGTTTCAGTGAAACAAAAGGCAATTCTATTCCTATTACCCTGACAAGGAAAAAGTTAGTGAGAGAAGAGCTAACAGAGTTCAGAGCAACCTCCAGAGACTGAAGGGAACTCATCTGCAAAGAGCCAATTCCATCTCATATAAACCCTCAGATTGCTTTGCAAACCCAACCGGGCAATTCAATTTCATTCGATCTCTCCAGTCAGGTTTGCCTTATTCCCATTACTTTATGCTTTTAATTTGAATGCTCTGAATGTATGAGGTATTATGGGTGAATTTGATACCCTTTTGATGCATGTGTTTGACAAGAGGTTTAGGCCTCCTACCCTTGGTTGCTTTTTGTGAGCTTTTTGTGAATTTTAATGGCATGATTCATGTGGTTACATTTTGATTTGGGGGCAACTCTTGATTACCCTATCTTGTTTCTCTAACCTGTTTGTTGAGTTTTGTTTTGTGAGGGCTCATATGACTCTTGCAGAGATGGCTTGCCTGGTGTTCCACTTTATTTGTGGGATACCACCTGGAGGTTTATTCCGATTACCTGTATTGACTCGCTTTCTTTGAGGGTGTCTAGCTTGAGAGATCTTTGGGTTTCTTATCTCTTTAATTGCTGTTACTTCGGATCTTTATCCATACGGTAGATCTCTCGATCCCTTTACTTTTCCCGCATGTTACCGATTTCTTAGGTTTCGTATAGGCTCTCGTGGCATGTCATTTAAGGTAGTGCGGTTCCTTCATCTAGGACTGCCTTTTTGCATGAGCATCCCTAAACACCCTAACTCATTGATTTTTCTTCTCCTAAGAACATGTTATCTCCTTCTACTACAGGCGAGTAAGTCTCCAAAGGTCGAGCATCCGGTAGATTGCGTAGTAACGTCGTTCACCCCAAAACACAACCCTTACCCCATAGGTGGTCGAACTACGTTTTGCTCTGATTTTCATCCCAGATGAGATACGTAGGCATAAGACGTGATGTCTTAGCGAGCACACTCCCTTTAACCCATAGGTAGCCGAGCTACGAAGACTCTGATTCTCAGATTCAGATGAGATACGTATGCAGTGGATGCGACGACCATGCGAGTCATTTTCTTTTGACCCTTCTTTTAGTAAGTAGTACATTAGATAAACATACACGCTTTTCTCATCCCTTCAATCATGTTTGCACAAATAAATTTTCACAAAAAACAACAACCTTTGCAACAAATGTGAAAAGGGCTCCCTAGGAGTACCTAGGATGCTTTGGGTGCCTAATACTTTCCCATTGCGTAACCAACCCCCTTACCCAGATCTCTGACATTTTTACTAGTTTTTGATTCGATAAAACTTTTAGGTTTTTGTTCGCTTTCTAACCATTCCTTTGGATAAATAGAAGTGCGGTTGCGACTCGACTTGTATGATTTACCTTGGATTTAGTCAATATCTCTAATGGTAACGAATACCCCGCTACAGTATGCAAATGTGACCAGGCAGGTGGTCGTAAAGTTCATCAAGAATCAACTCATATGCCGCTATGGGGTGCCAGATAAGATCATCACTAATAATGGATCTAACTTGAACAACAAGATGATGAAAGAGTTGTGTAGTGAGTTCAAGATAGCACATCATAATTCTTCTCCTTATAGACCCAAGATGAATGGGGCTGTTGAAGCGGCTAATAAGAATATTAAGAAGATTATCCAGAAGATGGTTGTTACGTACATAGATTGGCATGAGATGCTGCCATTCGCTTTGCATGGATAGCGTACGTCTGTCCGCACTTCAACAGGGGCAACCCCTTTTTCTCTTGTTTACGGCATGGAGGTTGTGCTCCCAGTAGAGGAGGAGATCCCATCAATGAGAGTCTAGATGGAAGCCAAGTTGGCTGATGCTGAATGGGTTCAGAGTCGTTATGACCAACTGAATTTGATAGAAGAAAAGAGATTGACCGCCATGTGCCATGGTCAGTTATACCAGCAAAGGATGAAGAAAGCCTTTGATAAGAAGGTCAAACCTCGTGTGTTCCGAGAGGGTGACCTGGTGCTCAAGAAAGTCTTGTCTTTCGCGCCCGATTCCAGGGGCAAGTGGACTCCAAACTATGAAGGTTCATATGTTGTCAAGAGAGCCTTTCCAGGCGGTGCTTTGATACTTACAACTATGGATGGGGAGGATTTCACTCGTCCTGTGAATTCAGATGCAGTCAAGAAATACTTCGCCTAAAAATAAAACAAAATAGAATAGCTCGCTAAGTCGAAAACCCGAAAGGGCGGCTTAGGCAAAAATGAGCGTCTCGGTGGATTGAAAACCCGAAAGGGCGATCTAGGCAAAAGTTAGAGACATAAAAAAATGAATATGTATCCCGCTAGATTGATTACCTCACCCTGGGGCAATCTAGGCAAAAATTAGGGATTTGGCAAGTAACTGCATCCTGACAAGACTGTGTTCTACAAACGGTCATCCGTCAGAGATCCCCGCTCAGTCATCATCAACCGAAGCTTCAAATACATCGGATTTAGAATTGGTGGAGAAATGGTCATTATGTTCAATGTAGCCCTTTTCCAATATATATCACCAATTTCAAATTTGTAAAGATCTATCGAGTCTTGCCATTTGCGGACTACCATTCCATCAAATAAATTTGAGCCTTTATCCAATTATTTACACTCTTATTTGTTCCTATTCAACAAATGTTTTGCATGTTTTAATTGAGAAATATCATTGTTTTTAAAAATTACACTTTTCAGAACTTGTTTTGAAACAAAGCGAACATTCACAATGATAAAAGGATACTGGGGATATCTTCAGTGCTCTCCCAAAGACGGTAGGATTCTCGACAGGGTAAGACAATTGTTCATATTCCAGGCATGTTTGTATCCTCTTCCTCCGGAGCCTTTTGTGGTCTTCTCTCCCGAGCAGAGTGTGTGGTAGAGGTATTCAGCCTCCTTCCTCCTTAATAGATGTGAGCTCTTGATTTGAGTGACCTTGGAAGCTTCTGATTGGTGGTTGTTCCCCACGGAGATCCATCCTCCCCTTTGACAATTTCCCCGGTGGAATGGCTTCCCCAGCGGAGCTTATCTGTGTAGTGATCCTGTTCCCAGTTGGAATGGTTGTTGTTCATTCCCCTGAGGAAGTCTTTGATTCCTGATACCTCTGATCCCTAGCAGATGGGATGTTCTCCACTAGGCCTGGCTTTCTCTCCTGAGATGTAGTACCGGATGTTTATTCAATCGATCAGTGGACTTGTTTGTGTTAGATATGTCTGTTCTGTCAGCATTCATCATACATAAACCACACATATATGCATAGTTTTAACATTCAGATATTCACGTTGCATCCTTTGCCATATATCTTTGTTTGTTATTCCCTGCCAGTCGGTAATATATTCCCCAAGCAGATTGTTTGTGTCTGATCTCTCCATGTAGAGTCAGCCCCATAAGCAGAAAATGTTTATCCTTTCTTCCATTTTCCCCATCGAGTTATGTCCTCGTGGATGATGGTTGTTTCTGCTTCCTCCTAACACATATATTGGGATGGAACCCCCCATTGAGTTATATCCTCATAGGGATGAGTATTTTTTCTTTGTGCATCTCTAGTTTGTTCCTAGACTTGGCTTCTGGGAATTATCCTTGCGATTCCCTATGGTTCAGATGAATGATTGCTCAGTAACCAGTAATTATCCATCTTTTTCCATGATGGAGTATGTGGTTTTCTACCTTTATACCGGTAGTCGTAACACTATTTTTATCCCCTTTGCAGAGTTAACCTTTTTTTGTTCATCCTAACCGATGACGGTTACTCTTCCGTGGTTTTCTATCCAGTTTCTGGTAGATGTAATCCTCTCCTTGACGGTTATCTTTATCCAATATTTGGTATTGATAGTCCTTCACCCTTTTTGAAGTATATCTCCCGGATCATTGCCTTTGTCAATGTATCCCCAGCGAGTCATCTTTCATTTGCCTTGCGTCGGAAATGATCGTTTCTCCCTTTGATTTGGTCATCATTTTATACCTAGTAGTTGGTATCCCGATGCCCTTTCCTTTCGGTCGATTCATCCTTTATTAACCTAGTAACCGATTATGGATAATCTTCCATGCGAATATGTTATCTACCTTCTGACGGTAATAGATAATATATCTCATGCGCTCTTTAGTCGAAGTCTTTGTTCTTCCCCAGTCGAGTAAGATTTGTCTTCCCTTGTGGAAACGAATATCCATCCTGTAATTGAGTTTGCTTTTCGGCCCTATGTTAGATGATGAGTGTCTTGGGAATATTCCCCAATTCACGCCTTGGTTGGTCACATATTATATGCCCAGTAACCGGTATCCCTGGTGTTCCTTCCCTTCTGCTCCCTATTATGACTTTTGTCCCCTATGGAGTCAGATTTCCTGAGTCGAAATATACCTCTTTTGGGTCTTCCTCAGATGATTTTAGATGTTTGATATCTATCACCCTTATACTGGTCTTAGATATTCATTCTCCCCGAGCATGTTGTTCTTTCACCCTTATACCGGTGTTCGGATCACATGTCTCATTGAGCTTATTACCCAGTAACCGGTAATACCTCGCCCTGGTGTTTCCCTAGAGGAGTCCCGTTTGGATGTTCCCCAGCCAGGTCCTTTAGTGGATTCTCCCCATCTGAGTCCAGATTTTCATCCGAAGTATCCTTTGTGGATAGTTCTGTTGTATTGGCATATTCCCCAATACGTGCGCCTTTGAGTCAACTCGGGTCTTTCCATTGTTTTATTCTTTTGGAATTCTGCTCGTGTCTTTCGCTAAGCTTTGAGTTGTGCCTTGCTCACACAATTTATCCCCTTCTCTATCCCCTTAAGAGTCCCAGAGTCTCTGTCCCATTGAGTGTGTTACTCGTATGGATTGTCAGTTCCTCCTGATTTCTTTTCTCTTTGTGGACACATATCCCCACGAAATATTACCCTTTTGCATACATACATTTGCATCATGAGGTCTCTTAGGGATCAAAATTTGTCTCTTTGTTATTATTTAAGCCCATTCTACCTCGTCAAGACGAAGGTTTTAACCTTCACTTCTCTGGCTAGAATGACCTTAAATAGGGGCATCTGTAAGACCCCAATTTTGACCCTAAGATCCCTCATGGCATCATAACATTGCATTTGCATAGCCTTAAGGATCATGAGCATCTTGGTTCCCTTTGCCTTTGGGTGGGACCTCTTGGGAGTGGTTTGAGATCACCAAGCATGCTTGAATTGTATATCATTGCTTTTCTCATTTTATTTACTAACCAAAAGCACAAAAATATGTCACTAACATTTCTTGTTTGTAGCTTGAGCAGTCACAAGGTCTAAAAGCTTCTAGGAGATCCTTTGTCCAATGATATGGTCAAGAGACGATGAAAGAAAGCATGGTAATGGTTCCCAAAGCTCTCATCCATCAAATATTCCTCCCAAGTATCTCAATTCATCATTTTGATCAAAGCAAAGTCAAGGGGTTTGAGGTTTTTTTCCCAAGGAAACCCTAACTCATTTGTTCATCAACAATGCCTTGCTCATGAAGCAACCTCAACCCATGGTCAAATAAAATCAAGGGAAGTTCTTTAATTCATAATTTCATGCATATTTTAACTTATTTGAGTTCCCTCAATCATCGATTCATTAAGGTATGAGTTGTGGACTTGAGAAGTTGGTCAGTCAATTCATCTGACTATTTTGAAATACACTGGGACCTAACTTTTTATGTGTTGGTCAAATGGAGATGGCCCCAAGAGAAACAATGTTCTTAAGGACAATATGAACAACTTTCATGTTCATCAAAATTTTATTTGAAGCTTGGAAGATCATCATCCATTCCAAGACATTATAGGTCATTTTGATTGAAACCCTAATTTTGGGTCAACTTCCCAAGCACATAACTCATTCATTTTTTCTGATTTTGAGGTGAGACTTAATGCATTAGAAATTTTATTCTGTCTACTTCAAATTTTATGTTGAGCAAAATTGCAAAATCTCAAAATAAATACATGTGATAATGCAAAACATTATAGGTCACTTTGGGCCAAATGCATTGAAATGTGAAAAAGTCCAACTTCAAGTGCCCATAACTCCTTCATTAAAAATCCAAATGATGCAAAATTTAAGTCCAAATTGATTGTCTGGAAAATATCTACAACTTTCATGTTGAAGGTTTTATCATTTGGAGCTTTCATTATTGAGACAGAAGGGCTTGAACATTGGCCAAATTTGGAAACTTCACATATGCATGTTTTGCACCCTACACTTCAAGCTCAAATTTCACTAATTTCCAAGGCTCAATTGGAATTTTGATCAACATAGAATTTGTTCCTTATGCAACAAGCTTTCTAACCATTACTCATAAGGTAGCATTTGGAGTTTGGAAGCACCATTTTCAAAGACATGAAGAATTAAGTGCATTTTGTGAAATTCAATTCAATTGCCATGAATGAGTTGATTACACTTTATGTACATGTCCATTTGCATTTCACATGAACTCAGCAGGTTGTTTCAGCCTTCATTGGGCCTTCCACATGATCACACAAGCCCATGCAATGCAAAATCCATTTGCCATGCACACGAGTTAGCTCATGCATTCAGCTCTCTCCATGGAAGTTTGAACACAACCAAACTTCCATCTCTGATTTCTCTCTTAATAAGAATCTAGAGTGGAAGTGAGTGGCATAGGAGTGATGTACATCACTTCACCTTTCGAATGGTACCTGGATCGTTCATTTTAGTTAGCATTTGAACCTCTGTGTTTTTTGATCTTCGCCGGAGCTCACCGGAGAAGACGGTGGCGCTGGCCACCGTCTTTTTTTACCAAATCAAACATGAGTCGTTGGATGCATTTCCCAGTTTATATGACAACCATCAGATCTTATGACTTTTGATAATGCGCCATGTGATTCATTTGACTTAGGACTTTGGTAGGCGCGCGCTGATAGCCCTTGGATGTGCCAGCTCAATTAATGGGCCATCATCCAACGCCTCTCCTTTTTTCATATTTTCTTATTTCTGATTTTATTTTCTTTTATTTCTTTTAATTCCATTTTATTTCTAAAATCCATATCTCTTTTATTATTGGTCCAAAAAATATGGGACCAATTGCATTATTTCTCTTTTAATTTCTAGTTTCTAAAAATGATTTTTAATATTTTTTATTTTATCATTTGCTATTTTTTAATAATTTTCTCTTTTCTGGTTATTTTTAATTCATTTTAAATAGTTTTTGATATTCAAAAAATACAAAAAATATTTTCTCAACCTCTTTGAATAATGATGGATCTATGAAAAATATTTTCATCAATTTATTAATTGATTTGAGATTTATTTGAGATTTTAGTTCAATTAGGTTATTTTTCTTCATTTTTAATTGATTAAAAATAGTTTCTGATCTTTAAAAATGCTGAATTTTTTTGTCAAACTTTGTTTGACCTTGTTGAACTTGGGATAATTCACTTGGACTTTTCAAAGTGAATTTGAAGTTTGACCTTTCTTTAATATTTTAATTCAAGTTTATTTTCAAATATTAAAAATGCCAAAAATATTTTGTTTATTTCTTGACTTCCAATCTTCATCCCACTTCTGTTTTTTATGGTTTGACCTTGATCTTCCCTATCTTTGGTCAACATTGATAGATTGGTACATTCCATTTCATCTAATGCACTTTATTTTCTTCATTTTCATTATCTTCTTCTTCTTCTTCTTCTTCTTCTTTTCTTTTGATCAATGAGTTAAAGGTTGATAAGTTAGCATTGATTAGGGAGGTTTAATCTTCCTTGATTCAAATCTAATTCATCTTGATCAATTGATCAAGTGAATGGCTTTGCATTAAGGATAGATTGCTTCTTAAATCATGCAAAGGACTTAAACTAATACAAGATCATTTCTCATCTTCTTTTGGCATGGCAAGTTGTTGGAACTTGGTCCACTAATCAAGACTTCTAACTTGTGTTGTTGCCTATATTATTATTGACCGACCTCAGATAGTTGTGACTTCTACATAAGTCCAATTACGATTGCTTAACATAGCGCTAAATTCGCCTTTTGGCACACTAACTACTAATACTAATCATTAACTATTAATATTTACTTTTTGCTCTTTACACTTATGCAATTTATTATTCTTGTACATATTATTCATTTTTTTTTTCCTTTGCTCACTTGAGCACATGTTTATGTTAATGCAATTTTCCTTTTGCTCACTTGAGCACATAATTCTGTATATATCATTGTGTTTGTGTTTTGTTTTGATTATTGTGGACCAAATGCAAAGAAATGAATAATTAGACTTAGACTTTAGGGCTTTCCCTATGCAAATTTGGAGTCAAAGAGCAACTAGGCATTGAGCCTTTAGAGTGCTATAAAAGTCAAAGAGCAACTAGGCATTGGGCCTTTAGAGTGCTATAAATGTTGAAGAGAACTTTGAAAGGACCAATTTCTAAACTCCTTCTTGTTCATTATTTGTTTGTTGATAGAACTTTTTGATGTGTGTGTTCTTGTGCTAGGAATTCCAACATTGAGCCAAATTGAGGAACCATTGCCATAAGCTTCTAAGAGAGAGAGATATAAAAGCCATTGGAAGATTCCTAGGAGCTTGTTGTGATTGTGTGCTTGATTGCTTGAGTATTTGCTTATCTTGATTGCATATTCCAAAGGATGAGAGCTACTTGGATCATCAATATGATCTCAAGAGAGGAACTCCATTTGTGGTCTTACTTCTTATCCCTTACCTCTTGTATGAATAGGACTTTAGCCATTCTTCTTCTTCCCCCCACTCTAACCCAAGCCAAAACTTTTGTGCAAACATTTAACACTTGTTTTCAAAACTTAGAAACCTAAGCCTTATGCTTTTGATTTTCAAACTTTTCATAACACTTATTTTGAATTGAACCTTTAAGTCAACTTTGACCATACTTTGTACATACCCTTTCATAGGTAAATATAACCCATGCGAATGTCTTTTTGTGGTTTCAACGGCCACTTTCTTATCAAAACTTTTCATAACCTTTATCTATTAGGTTTGAGTTATCCTTGAGGTAGATGTAATACTCACCTATATCCTTAGTGATGGACAATGAGTCTTTCATGCTTATTATAGGGTTAACCCCTCACTAGCATGTTGAAGCTATCCTCACATGGTGGATTTGTGGTTTTGGGTTGAGTTTTCTCCCTTGGATAACAAAAGACCTTAAGGCTTTTGGACCAATCAATTCACCAACTCATTTTTGAGATTTTTACCCCGAACTACAAGGTTTTGATCCTAATATTTTTAAGATGGTACGTAGGCAATGAGTTCATCCATCCAAACACAAAATGTAAATAAACTTGTATATTCTTTCCTCATCTCTTCAATCATGTTTGCACAAATAAATTTTCACAAAAAATACCAACCTTACAACCAATATGAGAAGGGCTCCCTAGGAGTACCTAGAATGTTTTGGGTGCTTAAAACCTTCCCATTGCATAACCAACCCCCTTACCCAGATCTCTGACATTTTTCCTAGTTTTTGATTCGATAAAACTTTTAGGTTTTTGTTCGCTTTCTAACCATTCCTTTGGATAAATAGAAGTGCGATGGCGACTCGACTTGTATGGTTTGCCTTAGATTTAGTCAATATCTCTAATGGTAACGAATACCCCGCTACAGCTAGTGGCGGAAATGTTAGTCGATTCTGCTGCAGGCTATGAATATTTAAGCATGCTTGACGGTTATTCTGGGTATAATCAAATATTTATTGTCAAAGAGAATGTCCCAAAACTAGCATTTCGTTGCCCCGGAGCCTTAGGCACCTACGAATGGGTAGTGATGCCTTTCGGTTTGAAAAATGTTGGGGCGACCTACCAAAGAGCGATGAATTCGATCTTCCATGATTTCATAGAAACTTTTATGCAAATCTATATAGACGATATTGTTGTTAAGTCTATTTCAGGGAAGAGTCACGTAGACCATCTTCGAATATCTTTCGAAAGAATGAGAAAATATGGTCTAAAAATGAACC